>NW_010393516.1:29579-35508 GCF_000710305.1 Buceros rhinoceros silvestris | reverse complement strand
AGGTTCCGCTCGAAAACATCACCCCAGGGGCCGCCTGGTTTTGTTTGTTTGCAGCTACTCATCTGGAGGTTGCAGGTTTCAGTCACCTGAGTGGAAATAAACTTACTGGGAATCCGAGAAACATTCCAGGATTGCAACCAGAAGGGACACAGAGAAAAGCAGATGTGAGCAGTAGCTCTTCGTCACTAGGTGGAGGTATGGAGCCGTTGAAGACCTGTCTGACAACTTTGAAAGCTCAAGGCCGGCCAAGCTGTCACTGCTCTGACACAGGTCCAGGACCAGTTTTTCTTAACACACCACGCTTGAGCGACAGGCCACAATGAAGCAGACAGAGCATAGGAAAAAGAGATCTGGGATCTGTTCCCAGCTCTTTCACTCACTAGTGCTTGATACGGGCCAAACAGCTTCATCTTCAAGTCATCTGCATGAAAAACGGAGTCAGTGGTGCAGTGCCTAGGAGCCCTTCTGCTACCAAAGGATAGCAGCGTGGGAGACATTAACTTTCCCTGGGACTTGCAGCATTTCTAGGGTGGAAGAGCTTTGCAGGAGCCTCAAGCCCAGGAAGAGATGGGTTATCCACTCACACCATCCTGCCAAAATCAAATCAGGAATTCCGCAAATACTGGGGATCTGGAGCAAAGCTCCCAGGCTTGGAAAGTCTCCGAAGAAGACATCAGCGTTGCCCACAGAACAACCTGTGCCTCAAACTTTGTGGATGCATCTGTGAGTGAAATAAAAGGATCAAGGCACTGCATCTCCATGGATCACAAATGGCAAACACGATCCCCTGTGTAGTTTTGACTCAGACCAGTTCACGTTAGCCCACACAATTCCCGGGTGTGGTTCAGGAGCCTGGCTGGCCCCTGCTCCCGATGAGCAGTATGGATGCAGTGACCAAGTTTTCAAGGCTGGTTTTGAGTTTAATAACATGGGCATGGCTGCAGAAACAGGAGAGGGGCCCTGCGAGGTTGGCTTGCAGGAGACATATAGACTGGAAGACTTTACAGGCTAAAATGTCCTGTGAGGGCAACCCCTGCGCTGGCCATGCTGCTCTGTGGAGTAAGAGTGCTCTTACAGCTGCTCTTCCTTTCTATTAATACTTCATTTTTTGTGTATTGACACAAACTTCCTAGCAACCAAGGTCACAGGAGAAGGTGTTAAGAAGCTGGACCGATTAATAATAAATCCTGGGGTTTGATATCTTTTTTCCTGAGAGGCTCGTTAGTCACCAACAGGCAGGGTGCTGAGCTGGGATTTCCAAGGGAACCTAGGGGATTTGGAAATGCTTCTCTGATTGAATTTCCCTCTCTGATTCCCAGCCTTCCTCCTTCTGGCCCTCAACATCCAGCTGGGTGAAATTACCCGTGGGAAGGTGAGCTGAGGCAGCCCAGTGATGGTAAGCAGGGATCTGGCGTCTATCAGCCATGTTGAACACTGTCCCCGGGGCTCCACAGGGGTTGGGTTTCTTTAGTTGTAATCAGGATCGGATGGTCTCTGCAGACCAGGTAAATACCCCTCGCTGCTATTGAGCCCCACCATGGAGGGTGGACTGCACCTACCTCCTTCCCACTTTCTGCAGACCTGAGCATCCTTTGGATTGGACCAGCATCACAGCCTTAAACGTCTGCTCTCACCAAGCTGCTGCATTTGGTCCTGGATTTGCTGGAACGAGCTGCCCACTGTGGTGAGAACTGTGCCCTTTCCATGACAGTCCTTACCACAGCAGCAGGACTGAGATAAGCTGGCTGGAGATTTTAGGTGCCTCTTGTATAGTAAAGTAACACACAGAAAAGGTCCCTCTCTCCTTTTGAGTTTCAATGTACTTAAGTCATGTACACGTCTGGATGCTCACAGGTGAAGCAAGAAAAATAGTCAGCCAGGGGTGTGCAGAGGGATTTCAGAAGCAATGTCATTAAACACTTTCACACAGAAATCTCAGTATGAGAAAGCCAATATGGCTAGTTCGTGACCATTTCCCAAGTCAGGAGAAGAAAAAGCCCCTGGTAGGTCAGGAGTGGCACTCAGATCTCCTTATCTCTGGTGCTTTAGGCACTAGGCAATAATCATAGAATCACAGAATCATTTAAGTAGGAAAAGACCTTTAAGATCGAGTGCAACCGTTAATCCAGCACTGCCAGGTCACCAGTAACCCCTGTCCCTTAGCACCACATCGACACATCTGTTAAACCTCTCCAGGGATGGGAACTCCACCACAGCCTGGGCCAGGCCTGGACAACCCCAACGGGGAAGAAATTGCTCCTCAGGACCAACCTCAACCTTTCCTGGTGCAGCTTGAGGCCTTTTCCTCTCATTCTGTCGCTTGTTATTTGGTAGAAGAGACCAGCAATCACCTCGCTACAACTTCCTATCAGGTAGTGTAGAGAGGAAGAAGGTCTCCCCTCAGCCTCCTTTTCTCCAGGATAAACACCCCCAGGTGCCTCAGCCAGTCCTCACTGGACTTGTTCTCTAGACCCTTCACCACCTTTGTTGCCCTTCTCTGGACACAGCAGAGCTGCTGCTTTTCTTGCCATGATTTACACGAGGCAGGGTGGTGAAGGCAGAGGATATTAACATGATTACCACAGGAGCTGATCTAGGGAATACAATGAGAATTTTACAAAAGAGGATTGGAAGTCAGCTACAAAGATGAAGAGCGAAAGTATCTGTTGTATTTATTTGGCAGATCAAATACTTTCAGCTTTCCCTTTATTCCTGCTCCTTTTCTCTGAAAGAAACCTTTTGTTTCCTGAAAATCTTACCTGACTTTTTTTTTTTTAACTTTTTCAGATTTTAGAACATTTTATTACAACTTCTATTTACAGCCCGTAACTTAGCTGCCTGACTTGTCTGGTTCGTTTTTCTAGCCGATATAAAACAGACTTAACTCCTTCCTTTGAGAGCAAAAATGTTGGTGATTCCAGGGTTCTTTCTGCATGTCTTTGCGGGGTCACTTCTCAGGGTGATAAAACTCTGTTGAAGTTGTTCCCATAGCTACTCTAACTACATTTTAAACAGGCAATGAACTTCTTAAAATACTAAATTTATTGCCACTGCAGCTGCTTTAATGACAGGTTTGAGGCTTCTTTGGTTTCAAGGTTGAGTGTGTTTCAGCTCACGTCCCCTGTGGTTGCGCGGGTTGTGTGGAGGGGATGTGAGTCGCCCGGCCGCCTGCTCGTGGCAGGTGTTGGAGCCTGGGGATGCACAAGACAACTGGGTAAGGAGAAACCAGCACCTTGCAGGGGATTTGCCTGCTGCACCTTCGGTCTTCTCACTGGCATGTAGAGGATGCTGTGGGATCTATGAAGCACAAGGGATAGCCAGGGAAAACAAAGGTCAAGGCTGACCCCCAGACCCATCATGGCATAGAAATCTTCCTAAATAAAAAACACAGCCACAAGAAAAAAAAAAAACAAAAATTCAAATAAAGCACTAGCTGCATCTGCCCTGTGAAAATCATCTTGGTATTGAGGTATTCCCAGAGATTTTCCTCTACTGGACTGCTCGTAGACACCATCCCATCAAGCAGGGTTCTATTTTGGTGTGATGGACATTCACTCCTTCAGTCTCTGTGTTATAGAGCTCTTTATCAGGCTAATAGGATCCAAGAAAGGCCACAGCTCTGTTGTGTTGGGCGTTCTGTAGCCACACAACACCAGAGAGTTTCTAGCTTCAAAAAGCTTTCAATTTAAATACGAGCAAAGAAACACAATCCCACATGACTGTGGGAAAAGATGCCTGCAAACTCTGTGAAGCAAGAGAGCTTCACAGGCTGGACAGCAGACCCCAGAGGCAGCATTGCTGGTTAAAATCAAGAAGGATTGCTCTGGTGGAAGAAAAGTCCCATGAAAGTCTGGGCAGGCACTAGTGCAGACTGAAGCCATGGCATTTGCTTAAATAAACAGCTGGTAGCAGATTGGGTTTCTGAATCAAACTGCAACCCAGCACCTACTGATTCATCCATCGTTAGTCTTTCATTAGGAAACCTGTTCTTGGCCTGGTTCTCAGAGGAGT
The DNA here is from genome assembly GCF_000710305.1 of Buceros rhinoceros silvestris. Lineage (NCBI taxonomy): Eukaryota > Metazoa > Chordata > Aves > Bucerotiformes > Bucerotidae > Buceros > Buceros rhinoceros. Next base: position 31,497 of record NW_010393516.1, on the reverse strand, counting down.
GATGCAGGCAAATGCCAAACCCACCGTGGTGTCCAGCAATCTCCATTCTTGTGCTTGTCCCTATTCTTGTGGCAAGGCGAATGCTCACTTGTTTCTCATTTTCATATGAAATCCCTTCTGTTCGATGAGTTTTCATTTTTAAGGCTGCCACTGCCCCTTCCCCATCCCTCCGTTCCTGCTCCCCATGTCTAAGCAGGGGGAACAGGTGGGACAGCTGACCCTGGTGAATGAAAGGAGAGCACAGTTTCTCTCCCTTCACCCCTTTCTCACAGCCCACCACTGCTGTCAGCGATCCCTGAGCCCCCAGGGACTGGGGATTTGTGTGTATTAGTCACATGAAAGAGAAGAGCCTGCAGCAGGCTGCTCCTGGGCTTTGCTTCATCTCCAGGCCGGGGGATGGCTTGCCACTGTATTCCTCAGGGCTGGAGTCAAGTAACACTTTTTTTTATTATTTGCAGAAATTGGCTTCTATGTAAGACACGCCACGGCCCTGGTAAAGAGAAAAAAAAACCAGCATATAATGATACCAGTTGTGGAGGGAAACGTGTCAAGCAAGTCACTCCACAGAAAATGAGATCTTTTCCTGCCATCAAATCTTTGGGGTGGGATTTGGTCTCATTCACTCACCTTGCACGAAGCTCTGCAGCCTGTCATCACACAGCAGGTTCAAGAAGAGTATTAACGGTCCTTCTCATCCTAAATCTGTCAATCCAATGTCACACACAACAAGCTCCCAGATGGACCCCCAATAAGGCGGACTCTCATTTACATTCTGGTTGGTGAGTTGCATTGTCCTTCTTTTGGGAATAAAAACTCATGGAAGTCACATGGCTGAACAACTAACCTGTTACACCAAGAGAAAGCAATGTAGGTACCCTAATAACTTTAAGTCTTCTCTGTATTGCCAAGGTTAAAGAATAGGTTTCACCACAGGCTTGATTAACCTTGGATTTTATGGACACACTGGTTGCCTGCCCTAACACCAGCAGGTAGAAGCAGTATTTCCACCCCTCTCAGATATTTTTGGTGGCTGAAAGACACAGAGCCTCCACATTAGCTCAACACCACCAGTTACATTATGAGCAAACAGTTTAACACTCCACCCAGCAAGAGCAAAGCCGCCTTCTCAACTATTTCAGGTGCTTGCACACACGAGCTCTGCTTAGGTATGAGCTTGGCCATTCCTATAACCATCTTCAGGCAGAAATACAGGTCCCTGAGAGCACAGGGAAGGATTCAGTCCCACCAGGCTGAGACAATAGCTTGCCTATGTGGAGGAGATGCTAAATTAAAAAACACCTTGACTACCGGCACAAGTATCTTGACCATTGGTACAACACCAGGACAGGTGTGGTAAGTTCGTATTGTTTTTCTCTTAAACGAAGGTGTCAGTGATGTTTCACAAGGCTCAGTTCACACCACCCTGGTGGGCTGGTTTTTGCCCAGCACACCTGCTATTATCGGTGCTATGAATCTTACTTTGATTTCCCACTCAAAACTATGTCTTTCACATTTCCTTCTGATTTTCTCCTTATGTTCATAGGGTCTTCCTAAACTGCCTGAATTCAGCACGAAACCATTTCCTACCAATCTTTAAAAATAACTGCTTCTCTTGAGCCATTTTGTCTCCCAGCTTTTCAGTACTGCCAGAGATCTGAATAGCTGTTATTCACACAGCCCTGGCCAAGATAACCTTGTGCCTGCTGCTGCAGAGACCCATCGACCTGACAAAGAACCAGAAATAGAAATAGAGGGGAAAAAGCACAAAGGTGGGGTGAGGAAGGAAGCCTTGTTCACAGCCTGCTTGCTTAAGTGCAGTTATTAATGCTTTAATGTAGAAGTTTTGCATGGGTTAAAATGCAAATTGAAAGAATATTCCACCCCCAAAAGCAGGACAATCCCCTTATTTTTAGGGGGG
>NW_010393516.1:27974-29489 GCF_000710305.1 Buceros rhinoceros silvestris | reverse complement strand
AAAGAGGGAAACCCCCTTTTTTTTTGGGGGGGGGGGGGCTTGTTCAGTCCATTTAGATGCTTTTCAGACAGTCACATCTTGCTTTTTCCAGCACCGTATGTGCATGTACAGGGGGGAGGGTCATTAAAAAATAAAAGTGCCAGTGTTCCCGCTGCCAGCCCTTTACCCACCTGTTCCTCTTTTAGCCCAAACGTGTCCACCTCTGACCCCTCTGTGGGACCATGGCTCCACCCCCCACCCCTTGCTCCCCTGCTCCCCATGGCAGCTGTGTAAACCTCAAGGGCAACAGCTGGGGACCAGGGACAATGCCTCTAGTTCCCCGGGTGGAGGTACAGCAAAGGGCATCTACAAGGGCTCCAAATCACTGCCCTGATGGTGGGGACTCTATTTATTTAAGCCACACAAAGCTTGGTGCTACCCCCATTTGAACGCTGTGCCAATAAATCCTGCTCAATTAGCTCTCAAGACACATTCTCACCACAGGGTGTTAATTTGCTAATTGCCTGCCCTGAGGAACTCAGGGTTGGGTTTTTTGGTTCGGGATCTGCTCAGCTGTGCTGTGACCCCCAGGGTCTCCTGAGGAACACTGGACACTTTCTCCTTGCAGCCACAAGGATGGGGAGAGGAGAAAAGGAAGAGATAATCTCCTCTTGAGCGCTGGATGAAGCTCTGAAATCACCTGAAAATTGCAGGAAGAGTTTTTCCATCCTCTGGCAGTCAGGGGCAGTAAATTTCACACCCTGACTTCAGAAAATCAGAGATGTACAGGTTGATGCAACCCATGTGTGTGCCCATCTGTCTGCAGGCTATTTTCCAAAAGTCTGACATGGAATTGGGCCTTCATGAGACCCGCCTTAATCTGCTTAATTGTAAAAACACCAATGGGATGAGATCGAAACACTACCCTAAGGCATCACTTTTATTATCCTGCCTAAATGTGTGTCAGAACTCAACAATGCTTCTCCAGGATCCTTTTTCCTGCCTTGAAGGCACATGGAGCTGTCCTGCATGGAAAGACAACTCTGTGCAGAGGAGAAGGCATCAGGAATCCACTATTCCTATTCTAATGTGACTAAATGAAGATGGTCTCAAGCTATCCAGCTCAACAGATCAGTGGGACAGTGGCTTTCTGCTTGGGCAACAGCTAGCAAAAGCAATCCTGCTGCTGCAATGAGTCCTTGGCCGTGTGTCAGGGCAACCTCCCTGACACGGTGCTCCTGACCTTCATCAGGTAATAGGAGCAAAGAAATAAAGACCTTTACCTTCCCAGCAGTCTTACTTGACTCACCTTTACTACTGGATGGCCTCAGAAATCTCTCCCTGCTCTTCCTGGCTTTCAGAAAGTCTCTGGAGACCCAAACTGGCAAATCCACCAGTTCGGACTGGGTATCCCAAAGGGTGGATCTACCCTGAGCCCCAGGTAGATCTGTCTAAGATTTACAGGGGACCCTCGGTAATTCACTTAAGATCTGCAGAGCTTTTCTAGCAATAAGGATAACAGAAGGAATGCGATTA
>NW_010393516.1:23006-27891 GCF_000710305.1 Buceros rhinoceros silvestris | reverse complement strand
CAGGAATGAGATTAATGACATCTTGGCTTCTCAGACAATGAGTTTGTGAAGGCAATAAATCTCTCATTAGCCATTTTCCTCTCATCAGTTCAACATCAAAAGCAGGTAACATCCTTGTTATGTTCTACATTATCATGAATTTTATCATGTTCCTTTACCACATCTGTGCCCACAGCTGGACAGCACTATGCCATTTGCACATCTCATTCATATGCTTGAACCTTGATTTCACAAGAACTAAGTGGGCCACAATGCATCGTGATGGAATATCAACCTGATGAAGCAGGGAATAATAATGCAGATCCCTTAGACCGGACAACCCTTAATACAGGAAACAGGGAGCACTTGCCACATGAGTTACTGGCATTGCTGGCAAGTGTCGGGGGCCTCTGTAATCTTTGCTCTGTTCAAACCCACTCATCAGAGTCTTACTCAGATGCTTTCAAATCAAACATGTTGCCAGACAAAACTCAACAATAGCCCCTTCAGAAAATGCCAAGGTTCAGGGGACTTTGTTAGGGCATTCATTGTCTACTGGGTGCAAAACAGGCTACTTCTTGTGCAAGGGACTATTGGAGTTGAAACTCTGATTGCTGGAATTGGACCAATGATACCTGTTGGCCGTCAAAGTATCAGGCCAAGTCTGAAGAGGTCAGCAACCTACTCTTCCCATCAACTAACCCAGAAAGTGCATCAAAATCAAGCAGAAACTCTAAGTCTGGATGTCTTCCAAGGGCAGAGGACTTAATTTCTTCATCCAGGCCACAAGTGTTCAGGTTCTAACAGCCTTTTTCATTCTGGAGTTTACGCCAACTTTCCACCTCCCTTCCCCATCACCTACTCTCCAGACAGCATGCAGGCACGCTCCCCCACCCAAACCCTCTCCAGCTCAATCAGCTGTCACAGGCCCCGCATTCATGCAGGACTCCCAAAACGGGCAGCTCTGGACATCTGCTCTTTTCCACCCCCGCAAATATGCAAGCAGGTGTGAGGCACCACAACTTTCCTTGTTCCTAGTCACTTTTACCCAGGCAGTGTGAATGAAGGCACAGCCAGAAGGGCAGATGATCTGTTCCCCTCCATCCTCTACATCCCTCTGGGAAACGTACGGAGATAAAAATCAATCTCTTCACCACCACTGAAGCAAACCCAGAAAAATTGATCTTATGTGGCTGAATATAGTTCCTCCTTACCGCCCTCTAACAGGGACTTTAGATCAATGATGAAAATGAGAAAAGCCGATGGCTCTTGCAGCACGCAGTTACAAAGGGATGTCTAGAGCATGTGCTACTTAGTCAGTAATGTTACAAAATAATGTGAAAAGAAAACGGCATCTGTATTACTCCCACACTAAAAGGACCCTCAATAAAGGTGTTCTGAAGAATAGCAGTTGCTTGTGAAGACCAAGATGGAAAAAAACCCAAGTTATTCACTAGTGAAAGAAAATAGCCACTGCTGGTTGCTCTCCTCCAGCCAGCCAAGCAATAAGGTGATGGTAGGTGTCACAGGGTTTCAATGGCGAAGCAAAATCACCCTATTCACATCAGCAAGGAATACTACAACTACCTTACAAAATTGCCAGGAGCTCCAGGTTTTAGACATCCATCATCAGCTCAGAGGGGATCAGCCTGTGGCAGCAGGGATGCTGTCTCCTCCTACCAGGAGAAAGCCTGGTGTGACTCTGCTCAGTTTATTGGATCAAGTACAGCCACATCACAGAATCACAGAACATGTTCAGTCTTGGATCAACGCGTCTGTTCATTTACCTGCCAAAGTAGAAGTGGCCATCACTACAACTTTTCATCTCTCGCAGTCTTGTAGCTGCCTTCCCACCCCAACTCCTCCATCTGAACCCCTGTGAAAAGCTCCAATGTTTACAAACCCTTTCACTGATCAGACTTGCACTGCGGACCATCTGCTACTGCACAGGTGTCCTGCACTGGGACGAGAACTCTCCGGAAGAGGTGTTTGTCCATCAGAGAAACAATCAGGTGCAATCCCCACACAGAAGATTTAATTACACAAAATGCATTTCAACAGTGATAATTATGTTTTTCTCATCCCTACTGGGACCTGCCACCCTACTCAGAAATTAGTCTCTCCTTGGTGGTTCAAATGGTATAGGAGGAACAGCTGTCTGGCAAGTTTATAGTTAACCATCATATCAATTATTTTATGAATGGCAATCCACATGGCACCCTGTGGAGGACTGGAGTTTCCCAGAATCCAAAGAATCTGTAAGTGTTGAATAAAAATAAAATAAACATAAAGTGAAGGTAGTTTAGGCAGTTAGTTAACCCTATAGGTTAACATCTAGGACTGAGGAAAAAAAAATAAATCAGCGCATTCAACTTTTTTCTTTCAAACAACTGTGACTTTAACAAAAATATTAAAAAAAAAAAGGAAGACCATCCATTTTGCACTGAAGTTTCAGGTCACAAGTGCATGCAATGGACCAAGGTGGTGGGTTTAGAGACAACCACCTTTCCATAAGGAGTGGCCTGATACCTTAGAGGAAATTCAGTACAGCGAGGGTTAATCTCATGACTGTATGTGACCATGTGGGGTCCCTGAGCTAAACTGCTGCTCTCCATATCGCTACAAGGTGTATCAGTAGCTCTAAATAGAAAGCATCCACTTTTTATGGCTTCCACAAAATTCACATGCTCAGCTTGTGCCCAGCTGCCTTCCACACATCCTTGTGAAACCCAGCGCTGCCTGCGAGCAGCGGCACACTCCAGCGACACCAAACCCTGCTCTCAGTCTCAGCTTGCAGCATCCAAAATCTGCCAGGTATATACCACCAGGGTGTTACAGGAGAGCATCAGCCCCCAGCCACCCAGCTGTAACCTTGTCATGGCAGGATTAATGCAGAACCTGGATAATCTACAAGAGGGCAATGGAAAGCCAACAGCATCATTCTCCCTCTTTTGCAGATGGGTAAACTGAGGCATGAGGGTCTCCTCTCCCCATCATGTCCTCCTCCTTGCAACCTTTCGTTGCTTCCATGCACAAGGTGTGGTGTTGTCCCTTTTCTTTCCTTTCGTGGTGACCCTGCACCCATGCTCTCATCAAACAGATTCAGATACAGTTGAGAGGGAGGGAGGGCAGAATGATGCTGTCTTCAACACCCTGGTGAGAGCATCACGCTTTTCCAGCTGTGCTTCCCAGGAGCAAGTTGTCTGTGTCCTCAGAGCACTAACACCACTGCAGTCGTGTTTCAAATGGGTGAACAGAAAGATCATAGAATCATAGAACATTTGGATTTGGAAGAAATCTTCAGAGGTCATCTAATCCAACCCCCTGCAGGGAGCAGGGACATCTGCAACTAGATCACATTGCTCAGAGCCCCAAGGGCCAACCTGACCTCCAGTGCTGCCAGGGATGGGGCTTCTCCCACCTCTCGGGGCAACCTGGGCCAGGGTCTCCCCACCCTCAGCAGAAACAGTTTCTCCCTTCTCTCTCATCTCAATCTCCCTCTCCCAGTGTCACCCACCACCCCTTGTCCTGTCCCAACAGCCCCTGCTCAAAAGCCCCTCCCCAGCTTTCTCAGAGGCCCCTTGAAGCACTCAAAGGCTGCACTAAGGTCTCTCTGGAGCCTTCTCTGCTCCAGGCTGAACACCCCCAGCTCTCTCCCCTGTCCTCCCAGCAGAGGGGTTCCACCCTCGGGTCATTCCTGTGGCCTCCTCTGGCCCTGCTCCAGCAGGTCCATGTCTGTGCTGTGCTGAGGAGCCCAGAGCTGGACCCAGCACTGCAGGGGGGTCTGCCCAGAGCAGAGCAGAGTATAGGGGCAGGATCCCCTCCCTGGAGCTGCTGGACACACTGCTGGGGATGAGCCCAGGACACTGAGTCCATGTGAAAGCCAACACCAGGGTCTCCACTACACTGAAAAGATGAGGTGCTCAGTGTTGTTCTCCCATTTCTTTTCAACCCACTTCTGCCCCCTTTGACCGCACATGGCTTTCGCAGAGGCTCCTAGGCAGGGAGTGGCACCCATGCATGCAGCACCCTTGATGCTGGCTGGCTCATGCCACAGGGGGCACCCACCTGTCCTGCAAAGCACGTCAGCTATGGAGGCTGTTCGGGGTGTGTATGTGGGGGGGAGCTATACAGTCCCCAGCCTGCTTGCTACACCCTCCCAGGCTTGAACTCTGCTTCAGAGGAGCGAGTGCCCATAGGGAGGTATCCTGAGCACCATCCAGGTATCATCGAGGACAAGCAACACCAGGAACATGTTACATTGAATGGCAGAAGCTTTGGGGTTTAGGTAATTTATTCATATTGCTTAGAAGGGTAAAATGCTCCTTCCCAAACTATTGTCTTTCACGAGCTCATCAAATAACCATTTCTTCTCTGCTACCCAAAAAATTTGGAGCACTAGAAAATGTTTGAAGAAAATAATTATTTTTTTCAAGTTGCATAGTTTTACAAGATTGTGAATTCAGTAAAACAAAAAAAGCAGGTTACAGCCTTTTTAAAAAATAATATTATTATTATTGATAATATTATTGTTGTTTATCATGGAACAAGGGGCCAGGGTTGCACCAGATGTGACAGAACCCTTACAATGCATCTCCCTAAGTGATTTACCTTAGTTTCACACTTCTTTTCCCTTGTTTCTTTCTTTTTGCCTTACGTTGGAATTTGGAGCCATCCTCAACTTTCTCGGAGTTAAAGAAGCAAATTAAAAAGTAAACCTGTCACTCTGCTCCTTACCGGATTGCTACAAGACCTAAACCAGAACACCTTTCAAAAGGGGTTAAAAGCAGAGTGACCATATATCCCTGCAGTCACTTCTAGATCTTTGAACACCCCCACCTAGAGTAGAAGAAGTGGCAGGATGGGGGCAAAAAACAGGGAGGAGGCTTGGGGGTGGAAAAAAAGC
>NW_010393516.1:18810-22914 GCF_000710305.1 Buceros rhinoceros silvestris | reverse complement strand
GCAGGCTTGGTGGTGAAAGACAGCCTGAAATAAGACTGAGAGAGCAATGCCCTAAAGTAAATGACAGAGGACTAGGCAGGAACTCGATCATCCTCTCTGCAGGAACATCCCGGAGTGGTTTTGGCTGGGCCAGCTACTCTCTTCTATCATTTTCCAGGCAGACTTCAGGAGTTCGCATGAGATGAGACACATCACGACAGGCAGCTGGATGCAGCACCCTGTTTTGGAGGTTAAAAGGCTTTAATAATACCAGTGTGAGCCATTTGGCCAGGGAACTGTGACGATTGTTTTAATTTACTAGTTTAGATGCAGAGTAAAGGGTATGATTTTTTGAGTATTTGTTGTGCCATAAAAGCCTTTCACATCATCCCGTGCCTCAGTTTCCCAACCATAAATAACGTTTTTATAGCATTTCCCTCTCCCAGGGTGGAATGAGGACCTAACAAGACTCCATGAGGTGCTCAGGCACCCCACTAATGTTATCTGACGGACAAGAAATTGGTCAAAACCTCTCTGCAAACATGCACCCGTACAGGTGGATTCATTTCCAGTCTCCCAGAGATACTATTTTTTAAACAGCTCTGATGGGGAAGAAAAGAGAAGACAATTGTAGTTATAGGAGCATTGTAAAGACCCAGGGCTGGGGACAACCCAGGGCATGGTTCGTATTCCTGGCTGTACCACTGTGACCCGTGGAGCTGGTTGGGCTCAGCCTGTGTTGTCTGACCCGACTTGCATGCCCATCTCCTCCTGCCCGACCACCTCTGCTAACCAAAGAGCTCCATCAGGATTTCAGACCAGCTTCAGATCCAGCTCCTTGCTCCTCCTCCTCCTGCAGCAGCCCTCTGGCTGTTAAAACATTAAACTGATGTACCTGAAATAAATGCCTCTGTTCTCAGAAATCTTTGCTGGGTTTTTGTTTTGATTTTTTTTTTTTTATGTGACCGAGCTGCAGAATTGGAAAAAAAGATAAATTGAAGTGCCCTCTCAGCACGGGACAGCTGAAGCGGTGTCACTCAGCGTGCTGCTGTCAGCAGGGTGATTGAGGTGGACAGGAGGGGTGGGAATGGCCACAAGCTGTAAAGGACACGGGCAGGTGGGAGGACGGGGCTATGGGGTGGGCTGGCCAGGGGGGTAGGCGATACAAAAGGGACCGTGACAGCCTGCCAGGGCAGGGACCACGCGAGGATGGCAGGGGAGCATCATTGTGGGTAAAGAAAGGCAAGGAGGGGAAAATGTGTGTGAAGAGCCAATGGACGCCAGGGGTGCGGAAGGCTGGTGTGCCCTGAGCAGAAATACTGGTGGAAAGCCTTTAGCAATAGGGCTAGCAAGTGAGTTACGATGGTGCTGTGAAGCGGGGGGAACAAGCCCAGACGGCGGTAAACTGAGTGAGGGGAGGGGAACTGAGCATGGTTGTCACTAGGAAGAAGGAAAGGACAGAGGCAGTGGTAGAGAGCAGAGTGGGAGAGGGAGAAATGCCCACTTCCCCACATACACTTCATGCACACAGAGAGGTCAGTAAAAGCTGCTTCAAGTGCTTCCTTAGCCTCAGCTTCTGCTAAGAGACTCTTCGGCACACCCAGGCTTAGGCTGCTTGCTGGACAGCATTTCTGACCACACCAGCTCCTGCTTCCTTGGGCAAACCTTGAAGAGGAGGAAAACACCCCTTGCCAAAGATGCCAGCCCAGATAACACCCCTGGGGTGCTATGAAGTAACAAAGGACTCAGGACAGGAGGATGAAGAGACCAAGTTCTTCTTGCTGAAGGTAATGTCTGAGCTTTACTTTCTTTTAATGCAGTATCTCCTGCAGTGTGAGAATAGCTGGTATTTATAGCCAAGCCTAGAGAGCACATCCAGGATTGTGCAAAGCATTGTAAGGGAGCATAAGGAAATCTGAGCAGGGTAATAGATGCTGAGGATGGAAAAGGGAAGGATGATGAGGTGGTGTCCTCGTGGTCCAGACAGGACTCCAGACTCACTACCAAGTTCCCAGGTTCCAGACCACATTGCTTGGATGTAGCCCATGACCATGACTTTGAGGCATCCCTTCAAAGTGCATGCATTCAGGCTCTTAGCTATGGACAGACAGAACCAAGAGTCATGTTTGATTCCTAGGAACATCTTCAGAAAAAGAGTTTGGTCTGTAAGATGGAAGAGTTGATATTTGGTGCTCTGTTGGAAAGATCTCTGCGGTCACAAGGCAAATCTTCAGGCACCCAGGGAGTACAAGGACTGTTGAGGACCCACTGTAGGATCTCAGCTGGTCAGCATAGGCTGAAGGGTCAGTATTATCTCCTGGGAAGCTCTGCAATCTCAGATTGTTCCCAAGGAGCCTCCTTTGACTGTGAAGGATGTCCAGGTACAACTGAGACCTTCCAGGAGAGATGACCTTCTGATTTTAATTCTCACCTTTAAATAAGTGGTCACCAGCATGTTTCCACTAGTGTCTCCCTGTCCACCAAATGACTATATGGTCTCCATGGTTTCTGATGTACTTATGACTCCAGAATACTGATTTAGACAATGAAGTGCTTTCTCCATGGATGGAAAGCAGGGGTATAGACATGCACAGGTCCAGAGCAGTCCATCCCCATTACTCTTAGACCATCAAGTGAGAAGTCTAAGTGAAGAACACGGTTAACCCTGGCTCCTTCTTGCATCAACAGTGAGATGGCCCCCTCTTGACATGCTCCTGAGCCCTCCATGGGTGGCTTTTCCTTATATCTCCAGCCTATTAGCAGTATTGGTTGTTTTAATTGGAAATGCATGACTGAACTGTCAAGAGCTTAGCATGGGTTTATCTTCCTCTTGGCTCAGTGCATCCCACCAGCTCCCTGCACTTGGACCACATGGGGAGAAACCAACATTTGCACCTGGTCTCAGAGCATACCATTAGGCCTCCTGGTCTCCTGGAGAAAAGCTGGGGAAGGGTTTCTGACACAAGGTGATCAAAAAAGCCCCAGCTAAACAGACTTAGATGCAGAAAGAAAACAAGGGAGATTCCCCACCTTTTCAAGCCAGTGGCAAAAATCCTACCAGCTTCTTGAGAGACATAAGTTATCCTAAATTGCACTCTTCTCTACTGTCATTTGCATTCAAGATATGGGAAAAAAGGGAAAACTAAGGGGCAAGAGAAGCCATCCTGAACATGAATGGGCATTGCTATAGGCTCTCCAGTTTGTCCCAGGCAAACAATTTCACCTCTGTGCCTCAGTTTCTCCACCCATAATCTTGAAACACTGGTGAGCAGGCTTTGCTCAAGGGCTCTCTAGTGCAAAGAATGGAACTGGCTAAATAAAATATGATGGGGCTAAACCAGAGCCAAGATGTGAGTTTAAAAGCATCAGAAAAATAACCTGAAGAGCCATAGTGTAAATGCCTTTTTACATTGAGTTAAGAGTGGTAGAAAATTGAACAAGGGGACTAGTAACACGGACAGGCATATTGCCTGGACTGCTGGTCGTTCTGACACAGCCTTTCCAAACAACCTTGGGCGACTCCCTTATCTTCTCTGTCTTTGTCCCCTGCCTAGTGTCTCCCTTTTCCAAGACATTAAATATCAGCACTCTAGGACTGGATGTGTCAGAGGTGCTCACTGAGGCCTCACTCCCATAGTTTATGAGGCAAACTCAATAAGCTCTGAGAAACCCTCATGAAACCCCTCCAGAGTTTGAAAAACCCAGGTGTACAAAACACCTCCAAAACCCAAGTGCCTAAATATAGTCTCAGGTTAGACACGGGCAATATTTTGCAGAGAGATGCAAACTTGCTTTGCTGAGTTTTAAGCTTCCTGGAAGCTGTGGTTAGGATAATGTTTAGATGAAACCAATTAGCCCAGCTGCACAAATATACTCTGAGGCAACTAATTTGGCTCCTGAGGCTAAGACGTTAACCTAACTGATTTGCCCACAGAAAATTTGCAAGAGAGGCAAGAAAAGGCTCTATATGATTTTTAGCTTTGTAAGTTTTTGCCTTTTGATGTAGATAAGATAAGAATGAGATAGTAAATTCTAACTGTGCAAAGGTTTGGGCTCAAATACTTCCTGCTGTGCGGCGCAGAGGATTCGGAAGGATGAGGGAGAGACACCACAACACCTTTTAGA
>NW_010393516.1:16556-18761 GCF_000710305.1 Buceros rhinoceros silvestris | reverse complement strand
TGCTGAGAGGGGCAGAGTATTTGGAAGGATTAGGGAGAGAAACCACAACACCTTTTAGTTCCCAGGTTGGAGAGGCTGGGGAGGGTGGAGGGTCCATTTTAAGTCAATAGAATGACTGATTTATCCATTCCGTTCTTTTCACTGCTGTCACATCAATGCATCTTACTATGCCTGTGCATGTAGATAAGAAAATGAAAGCCTAAGCCGCCTCCATCCTCGAAGCAAAGCATTCATCTTGCAGTCCAGGGTGGAAAAAAAAAAAAAAAAAACAACAGAGAAATGAGTGCCTGAACGGCAGATGTATTAAATAACCTGTTTCAGGAGTATCACCTCTCATCTCCTCCTCAATGGCAAACCATCCCAATCACAGTGACTCTTGGAGGACAGCTGCCTCATTCTTTCCTCCTCTTCCTCATGCCAGGCAGGGACAGATGTGGCTCTGGATATGCCTCGCGTGATTGGGTTACTCCCAGTGGCTCAAAACAGCATGATCTGTTGGCTCTGAGTTTGCATATCTGCTGTTCACAATGAATATAATGTTCTTGGGTAGCGGAAACGAAACGTGCTGACTCTAAATAGATCGTTTATACCTCATTGGCTCCCTCCATTGCAGGCTTTTATCAGCGTTCTTGTCAAACTTGTACACTCAAGTATGTGACCCATTCAGCTCCTTAACTTCTAGCAACTTAGCTATAATTTCCCAGTCCATGTTTCTTCGTTCTGGTTTGGGTTTTCTAAGCCTTGAAACAGAGTGGTTTGGAAAGCCAACCTAGCGAGGCTTTACTGCAGCAGTCCCAGCTCATTCAGGTCATTCGATTTAACACAAATCTTGCTCAAATCAGGTTTTAGCATCATTGACAAATTCCTATTTACACCTACAAAATGTTTTAAAAGCCCAGTCCACAGATTGTACCAGAATAATGTACATATAAATAAGGAATATTTGCCTACCTACATGCTTGGGATCAAGGATCTTCGAAGTGACTGTTTCATGACTCTGAACCCACTTTCTGGTCCCAGAATTTGTGTGATTCTTCGATTCAGGCCTATGAGAAATTTAAGAATGTGCTGCCAGTAAGTAGTTATAAACACCCCATAGGATTTGTTGAAGGACAGGATCTTTTCTGCATAGATTAAATGTGTCTAGAAAATACATTACATTATGCAAAACTTTTCAGCTCTAGAACTCTTCAGCTTATTTTGGAAAAAACGCAACAAGGAAAACCTTCAGAAAGAAGTGATCTTGGATAAGGGCTCAGTCTTTCCTGTGGGGACACAGGAGTTTAGACGGCTTAGCAAAAGCCAGGAACAAAAATGAAAAGTTTGCTAAAGAGGCAGTTGCTCATGTCTGAATGAGGATTTTCCTCCCTTATCATCAATTCTTCTTTTTTTTTTAGTCCCTCCACCTTTAGGCAGATTTTTTTAATTAAACTCATGGATTTTGTTGATGCTGTTATTTCCTACTCTATTTTTTTAGACATCAAATTTCCATTTTGCCTATCAGGGGAATGGAACTCCTCTCTCCTGCCCTTGATCTTCTTCAGGTTAAGCCTCTGACCTCCACTGCCAGTCTGTGATGGTACATGTCCCTGTCAAAGCTGCCAACAGCCCAGGCCCTAGTGAGGCTGGACGTACAACTTCATGTTATCATAGAATCAAAGAAAGTTTGGGGTTGGAAGGAACCTTTAAAGGTCATCTAGTCCAACCCCGAAGCTCATCTAGTCCAGCTTTTCTGTGTCCAACACCAAATGAGGTGAATCCCTCCTCCTTGCACTCCTCTGTCACGCTTAATAGCCATGTATGTGAAGGTACAATAATGTACTTGAGAGTAAACCAGGTCATTCCAGATGCCAGGCAGGGAAACTGAGGCACAGCAGAGGGAAGTCCAGCACCAGGTACCCTTTTTCCTTAAAGAAGAACACTTACAAGTGGCTGAGCTGGAAAGTAAAATCGCTGAACAGAATTAGTTCTGTTCTAACTCAACACAGGACGCTCCTGTAAACAGATTCCTGCATGCAAGAGAATGGGAACTCACAGCCTGAGTCACGGCTTTACTGAAATCTCTGGGAGTTTTACCTTGATGTCAGCAAGACTCAGCTCCCTCACCTCTTCTGAGACAAAAGCCTTTGTGTCACTGGGAAGTAAATATTACATTGAGTTCTTAATCTGAAATTACTGCTCGCATATTATTGATTTGTCTTGTAT
>NW_010393516.1:0-16409 GCF_000710305.1 Buceros rhinoceros silvestris | reverse complement strand
GTCTTTTTAACTCTTGGGGTAAAAAAAATCTCTACGTAATGCAAATGCCAAGGCCGTTCCTGATCCTGTAAATATCATTTACTGGGTCACTGTGTGATTCACCTTTCTCTAAAAATCACACCCATTTGTTTTATCAGTTACTGACATTCGTGAAGTAATGACAGTGTGAAATTCTCTGTCACAAATCGTTATAGAAATCACAAAGGAACGTCTTTATCTTGCTTTAAAACAAACAAGAAACTCCCCACAAATGTTACTCATCTCTTCCCTGCAGTCCATAAGTCTTTTTAGAGGAGCAAAATTACTTAGAGCATCAAGTACTATATCAGAATCACAAAGTTTTGAAGCAAAAATAAATTTGAGCCTTTCCTGGACTCAACAGCCATGGAAAATAAAAGCTACTAACGTCATATGAACTATGAGTTTATATTTGGAATTACCACCAGTTTTCCCAGTTCTGCTTGCAGAAATCTGCTGAATTGCTGCTACTTAAAGAGGGGCAGCTATTAACTGTCCCAGCACGTTCCCTGTCAAACACAGAGATAACTAAGGCTTGAGCAAAGCGCCAGCAAAATAATTTTGATTACAAATCTCTCTTACTACCCTGCTTGCTTCTCCAGTGTTGGCTGATGCAGAAGGAGGGTCCGAGCTGCAGGCTCAGGAGAGAAGTATGACTCTTCTGCTGTGAGCTTCTCCTGCGTTATGGACCAGCCGTGCATGTCTCACCACTTCTACTGACACACACTGAGCATTTGAATCCCCTTCCATGCCTTGTCACAGCCACAAGCTATTTAGTCCCTGGAGTCCAGCCATAAGCAAAGGTTACTGACCTGTTCAGCCCCAACTGAGTGTTAAAATGAGCAAGGCCATGGGATGGACTTGCCTCCTAAACTCTTTTGTAGACATATATCATGTAATGACACAGATTTACCGAGCAGATGACAGGGAGAAAAAGAAGGGGCAGGAAACCAACATGTTTGTGTGCGAGATGTGAAAAATCAGTCATGTTAGATATTGGGAGAAGTTGCAAGTTAGGTATTTTCTGAAGTAGCATCATGCAGAGAAACACCTCTGCCACAAGGAATGATGGAGAACCCTGTAGGCATGGAGAGTGGCTCTGACCCAACTTCTTGAACACACAATAAAATGCCTGGAAAGGGACAGCAAAGTTGGGGAGAGGCCCCTGTGCTCCAGGGAGACCTGCAGCCCCTGAGGAGCCTGTGTAGTGCTGCTCAGGTCCGGAGTCTTTGCCTGGCCAGCAACATCTCACTAAGGTTTACCTTCGAAAAGCCTTCGTGTTTCCTTCAAAGCTTGGGGTTATCCCACCTTGATTTTAGTGCTTTTCATCAACTGAGGTCATTCCTTAGTCTTTTGACTCTTTCGGAAGAGAAGACATGGGAGAAAAGGTTATTTTCTCTTGCTGCCCTATATACTTGTGTGGTCTAGTTGTGTATCACTAGCCTGGTTACTTCCCTCCCCTTTCCCATCCTCAAGAGATGCTACTGCTTAGAAACAAATCATCTTTGTGAATCTGGTACATGAACAAATTGATTCCAACCAGCTGATTCCCAAACATGGCCATAACTTCCTTCAAGCATCTCCAGCACCCCTGAGTGTGCTTGCCCCACCAAGGATGAGAGCATGCAACAGCCCCAAATTGAGTGCTTAGCATAGGAGTGGACACCAGGGTACCCTGCATTTCACTTCTGCTAGTCATTTCTATCATCAAATACAGAAATCTGTCCATATGTCCTGACCTCTGCATCATGACAGACTCCTCTCAAGGGTGCACCAGGACATGACACAAGTTGGAACATGGGAAATTCCAATTAGATATCAGCAAACAGGTTTTTCCCCATGAGGGTGGTCAAACTCTGGGGCAGAGACCCAAAAAGGCTGAGGTGTCTCCACCCTTGGAGAGATTCAGACTTCAGCCAGACATGGTGCTGAGCCAGGAGATCCACAAGAGGCCTCCAGACATTCCTTCTGATCTAAATGACTCTCTAACTCTGTAAGTAAAAAGCTTGTTTCTGAACAACAAGGCCAGGTTCCAGTGAGCTGCTGCCTGGGTTTGAATTCATTGCCTACTTAGCCAGGCAGCTCTCCAGGGCAAGAACTATCTCCCTATGTGTGTCTGAGCAGCTCTCCTTCTCAGCCAGGTCCTCAAGGTCCTGACTCCATACCACTAACAATAATAAAGTGAAAGGAAAGAAACTATCTATCGCCTCTCACTCATGTGACTTGGTTTTTTTTTTTACAGCTAACTCTACTTTTTTAGGCTTTCAGGGCTATTGAAACAAGTCCTCAACGTGCACTTCATGCAGACACGTGCAATGAAACACACAGGAGTGCTTGCAAATGACAGGCACTAGAAAACCTGACCCACCTGAAAATATCCCGACCTGACCAAGGACACCAGCAAAATTACAGGGGTTTGTGCTGCCGCTGCTTTTCCAAAGAGGAAGCAGACCACCAGCTCGGAAACACACCTGAGGAGCAACCCTACCTCTTCAGGAGTGGAGACAACAGTCCTGCTGTCAGAGATCATGATCCAGACTTCTCCTATGAGATGACATGCTTCTTTATATCCCCATATGGATTAGGCTGTTATGGAATGTAAGGAAGTGTGTGGTTTCAGGGAGACATCACCAGCGTCCTCTTCTTCCAGCTACTGCAAGGAGCCAAATGCTTTTTTGTAACCGCATTTTATTTGAATTTGACTGTCAGATATAGTCAGGCAGTTCGTATTAACTCTACAGTGGCCTTGGAAATCACATAGGGATCTGAAAACACAAAAAGGTTGCAAACTCCTGAATCCATGTAAATTGATAAGATGTATTCTAAACATCTTTCTCCAGAAAAATCCCCATCTGGCTATAGGCTCCACCTAAACAAATATTTACGCTGCCCTGAAAGTGCTTTTCAGGGGCATTCTGAAAATTGCTGCATCCTAGATAGCCTCAATAACCGTCATCCATTCTCAGCTGGTGGAAAATACTTTGGATTTAGTGACATGGAAAAAGAATTTGAGTACTGGGTAGGAAAGAATGGCGAGAAGTGGGACTGATTATGATCTAGATCTCACATTGGTTAAAGAACTCACTTCTTTACTCCCAGTAATTCATACCTGGTCTTCTTTAATGGGATAAAAATGAATGCTACAGCCACAGGAATTGCTGCAGTGGATGGATCAAGATGAATCCAATGCACAGTCTCAGTACGAGACAGAATAGGCTGCAGAAAGTTGCCTCCTATTTAATATGACTCTACAGAGCAACACAGGCACCGAGCTTTTTCAAAAATAATAGGCTTTTCTTCCCAAAGTTGCATCAGGGGAGATCTAGGGTAGATATCAGGAAAAATTTCTTTACAGAGAGGGTTGTGAAGCATTGGAACAGGCTGCCCGGGGAGGTGGTGGAGTCCCCATCCATGGAAGTGTTTGACAGATGTGTGGATGTGGTGCTGAGGGACATGATTTAGGGACCCTGGCAGTGCAGGGTGAATGGTTGGACTCCATGATCTTAAAGGTCTCTTCCAACCTAATGATTCTGAATTCCAAACCTGTATTATCATAACTCAGGATAACCACGTATACAAACGTCCCTTCCTCTTCTGAGCACTGCTGAATTGCCAGCTCTAATAAGACCATGCAGCTGTGAGTTCGGTGTATTTTTTTTTTTAAGGCAGTGGGCCAGTTGCCTATCGCCCATCTAGGATAGACTGGAGATATCCCGGGAATATTCAGCATATCCTGAATATCCTGTTCCACCAACATGAAGAGCTAAAACCATTTCTCATACATTACCTTTTACTATAGAGCAAATATTCAAACCTTGAGGCAGTTTTCAATCAGTCTTCGCTTATTTTAAGAAAGCATTTAGGAAGCTGTGCAGCAACGGGGACTGTTGTTAGCGTTACAGCCTAAGTTTCAAAAGGTTTTCAGACCCTCATTTCCCATGGGAAATTGTAGGAATTCTGCCCCAAAATACCCTCAACAAACCCGATCTAGTTAGAAACTTAAGGACATGTCAACGCTACAGTGAACTTAATTTTAACCTGGCTATGGGAGATACTGTTAAGCAAAGAGACCTTGTGATTCAGCAAATTCACTTATTTGTCCAACCTCTGGGCCAGTTGTGCAGCTCAGGCTGGCCACACTCTGATGTAGGGAATGGTGGAGCCACCTGGCTTTTAAGCCTGTAGCTTTTATTCCTTAGCTTCATACTCCAAAGAGGCTTTGGCATTTAGCAGTCCAAGTTTCACTGTCTAAACCAGTATTAGTTCACTAAATAGTACCAGGACCTTTGTTCTTGCCCTCAAACTACTAGGAAAAATAATACTATTCAGCTCTCTCACCTTCTTAAACAGATGGTCATCTTCAAACTCCCTACTGGGAATGGTCCTTGACCTGCCCTACTTCCCAAGCTGAGCTTGGGAACTGTTAGGGTCAGTGCTACTTAACACAGGTCAAAACTGTGCCAGCAACAGTGCTAAACACAGCAGAAACCACGGAGTTCCTGTGCTTGTACCTCAGCGCTGTTTAATACACCAATATAGACCTTGAAACCAATGACATTTATGTTCCTCAGTCACCGAGATGCTTTGCAAAATTTCGTTCTGAATCAAAACGAAGGCTTCTGCATCTGACCCAGTATCTGTGGTCTCCTAGATGTAATCCAGGAAGGTGCTTGTCAAACATTATTTCATCCAATCCTTCCTACAGATCTAACTCTTAGATTATGAAGACTAATGCAGAAGATAAACAGAATAGAGAAAAATGATCCTTTTTCCTTTAAGCACAACAATTATGCAAGATAAAATGGCACCTGATGGAAAGGCCAGGCAGCGTTGTGAATCCTGACCGCTGTTCTCTCCTTGGCTTTGATGATAAACCTGTTGCCTGTGCCTCAAACACAGTGCTTCCTTTCTGCACCTAGTGGTCTCTTCATCTCTAATGTGATGAAGACATGTTGTAGTCTGTGGAGACCCGGACTTTAGTTGCCTAAACAGATGCTCCTAGTCAATTTGGAGTCACCCTAAGAATAGTCCGCTGACTTCTAGCTCTTCTCCAGGTGTGTCCTATGCCATACCTGGATGTCGCATGTGGTTGCCTCAGACGCCCTATGGCTCCTCAGATGATACCAGATGCATATGTGTTGGCAAATGAAGCCAACCCTTCTGGCTGGTCAGCTGAACCTGTCCACAGCCTTGACTGACTGTGTAGATTTGGGGGTTAAATCTGGAGTGGAATCCCATCCCTCATGTATTTTCTGCAGCTGTCTCCAGCCTGCACACGCCTGTTCCACTGGAGCCTGCCATCAGCATTAACTCTTGCTGCACAGCCTGGGCCAGGATTAAGTTACGGGCACACACTTGCAAGGACACATGAGAAGAAATACTGCAGCCTAGTCATGCAGACATGGGGCTAAGGTTTAGGAAAACTTATAGCCTGGCTGGGGGTCAAAGCCACTGTTTTAACCCTGTTCCTCCCTCCATCCTCTGGCTGGCCCATTCAGACCCTGACTGAAGGTTAAATTATCAGATAGCTAAAGAACCGGTCTAATTTTTCCTCACTCACATCAAGGTTGCAACAGCCTAATGCCAAGGGAGGGTGCATGAAGTGAACATTGTAGCTGAATGCTTGCCTGAGCTGTTCTGTAGGCAGCAGGACGGAATTTACGTTTGCTGATGCTTTTCTTGCTGATGAATAGCCCAGGTAAAACAAAGAGAAAACAAGAAGATTAATACTCCTCCCAAAACTGAGCCTGAGAGGGGAAAGACATAAAAAAAAAAAAAAAAAAAAAAAAAAAAAAAAAAAAAAAAAAAAAAAAAAAAAAAAAAAAAAAAAAAAAAAAAAGGCAAAATCAACCCCTCCAAATTAAAATATATTTCAGAGAAAAATGTATCAGGTCCCTGAAAATACACATGGGGGGAAGGGGCTAGAAAAATGCATGGGGCTAGAAAAATGCTGCTTTTGTCCTGTTTGGAAGCTGCCCCATGCCCTGCTGCTCGTGGTTTCTGGCAGCTGTCTCCTTGCTGAGGCTCCAGGTACAGCTGGAGGGCTCTGGGCAGCTCTCTGAAAAGTGATGCCTGACTGACAACTGGCAGGTGACTTCTCTTCAATTGACAAAGGAGGCATCTTTCCTTCCTTCCTCCTCCCATTTCTTTTTTTCAAAATTTAAAAATAAAAAAAGAAATAAAGGAAAGAGGAAAAATAGGGAGAGAGAAAGCAGCAGGAGGAAAAGGGATGTATGAAGAGAAATCTTCAGACGTGCTGCTGTGGCTTATGATGGGCAAGAGCCAGTCCTCTGAGCTTCAGAGGCTTTCCTCATTACCCACATCCAGGCTTGCGAGCTGGAACCAGATCCCAAAACAAGCCCAGATTCTATGAAGCTTCTAGACAAGGACCCAGAATTTAGCTCCTGAGGCTTATCCCCATCCTTAAATACTGTTCACTTTTACATTAGTGAGAAATTCACCCTAGTCCAGACAACTACTCAGGAGCTGGGGCATCACATGGACCAGTTCATAGAAAAAACAAATGTACCAGAAATCTTCTAAGATGAAAAGTGATGAGGTCTCCTAAGCTCATGCCCTAAGTGCTGCACTATCTTCTCTCCCTTCAATCAGTGGTCAGCACCAACATTCCTGTCTAATCTATCTAATTCCCCTTGCAGGTAAAGCGCAGCAAAGCCAACGAGTGATGTGGTCAGGAGCTATGCTCTGCTCTGGCTGGTCAAACGGAACCAAGCCCAACTTCCTCGGAGGTTTGGTCCCCTTCAACCAGCTATAGCAGTGTTGAAAACATCAATCCGGGAATGTGTGCCTCAGCTTGTCCCCTCCAGCCCTTCCTCCTGGATGGATCTGCTACCTCTCTGAACATCTCCAGAGGTGCCTTGGGAACAAGCCTCCTGAAAAGGTTAGGGATAGGTTTTTTGTTATTTTAATAAGCATCACTGCAAGGGCGCTTACCTCTGCAAGGGCACATGCATATGCCTGGTTCAGCATTACCACAGGCCCAAAATATCACTCCACATGTTGCTGGCACTGCAGCATTCAGCAAGATTCTAAATCAACATGGATCCACAGAGCCAGGAATAAAGGTTTTAAATTGGAAGAGGGAGATTGAGATGAGAGAGAAAGAAGAAACTGTTTCTGCTGAGGGTGGGGAGACCCTGGCTCAGGTTGCCCCAAGGGGTGGGAGAAGCCCCATCCCTGGCACCATTGGAGGTCAGGTTGGCCCTTGGGGCTCTGAGCAATGTGATCTAGTTGCAGATGTCCCTGCTCCCTGCAGGGGGGGTTTGAACTGGATGACCTTTAAAGGTCCCTTCCAGCCCAAACCATTCTGTGATTTTTCTTTTCCCTTCTCTACCAAACATGCATCCACACACCCCCATTTGCTGAGCATTGCCACTCCAAGTAATTAGTATTTAAAAAATAAATCACAATAAACAAGGGTAACACATGCTTGAAAGTGCAGTGTCCACGTGTCTTGTCTTATTTAATGCAAAAAGGAGCTATAAATAACCCTGATGTACAGGGTAAAGGTTTGTGACCCACAGGAAATGACACATCAGTTATCCCATGGCTGCTTTGCCCACAACGCAAGCATCACCTCACACATCTTCACGCAAGGTATCTCCTGAATCTTCCCATCCACATCACACTGCAGCAAATAAAATAAAAATAGCCAAATAACTTGAAAATGGCTTTGCTGACAGGGCCTGACCGATTCTCTGAGCCAGACAATGAATTTGTTCCCCGTCGTCATCTCACCAAAAAAAAATGCAAAGCTATCATTAAACAAACATATGTATCCACATAAGTTCATTATACTCATCATCTGTGATGCCCTGTGATTTTTTGCTGGATGGTTGGGGAGCAGGGGAGCATGGAGGCAACTTGTACAGAATAAGAACCAGCCTCAGTCTGTCCCAAGCAGCTTGGGTCTCAGCTACAGGACAGCGATGCTCCATGGAATGCCACATCTTCCCAGTCCCTGCACGTTCCCCGTAGGGATGCCTTGGAGCACAACATCATTTCTGGCAGGTCTTCATGGCCAGTGTCCTTTGGAAGATCCAGACAGAGTGCACAGGGCGAGTCTGGTCAGGATCACATGTGTGTGACAGACAGAGCAAAGGACACCAGCTTTTAAACCTCCATCATGTTGTGTTTTTTTTCTGAGAGGCAAGAAAGAGTATACACGTCATAATGGTTTGCTGGCACTACTGCATCTAAAAGGCTTAGTAAATCTAGGAAATTTTAGTAAATTAGGTCGAGACAAATTGCTTCAAGATACCCAGACATACAACTCATCATGAACAAGGACTGTGTCATCACTGACAGCTCATGGATCTTAACTACCCCATGGGCAGACATACCACATTTCGTTTCTAAATCCCTGGAGGCTACTTAGCACTTCAAGCAAACTGCTTCCGGTTTGAAACAGTTCCTGGAGATGAGTCAAAAGGGGATTTTTTCTTAACATCTCATATCTCACTGCAGCTCCACTCTACACAACCGGGGTTTGTTCATCCTGAACGCTGCCCTGCAGTAACACCACAGCTATGCCGGGTGTATCTGCAGGGGTTCGTGCAGTAGATGCCCAGAGCCTCCTAATGCAGTGGGCAAAGCAAGAATTAGTACACACAATCCTCAGCTTCTTTCTCAGCCTCTAGTTTTCATGTCAGGAAATGCTGCCTGGGAATATGGTCTCATGTAAAATAAAAACCAGCCCTAAGAGAAGATCCAAGAGTTCGAGCACTGTATACAGAAGATGTATTTCTGCTAGAGAAATAATTTGTGTCAGGGCCCATTCTCTGTCCCCAAGACCTGCTAGACCTATCTGCCCACGTCCACACTCAGCTGTCACCACCGCCACATCATTGCATTGATACTACTTGCCAGTAGCAGGCCAGGTATTAACCCATCTCACAGAGGCTGATGGAGAGATGACGGGTCTCGCCCTGCCTCTTGCTGATCCAGCCGAGCTGCAGCAGTAGTGGTGGACAGGCGGCGGTGATGGTTAGCTCTTCTCTGCTCTGACACTTCCAGCAGGCACTAGTCACGGACCAAACCCTTCGTGGGAGACCCAGGACATCCCTTAGAGTGAGTCTTACATCACCAGTAGTGACATTACAGCTCACATTCAACCAGCATCCATTGCACCCTAAAACTCTTGCCATGCAAGCTGCTTTCTTTGGGGTTGTTCAGGAGCATGTCCTTAGCTCTAAACCCTTCCCTGGTGTTTGGCTCTTCAGGACCAGCATCAGCCTGTGGAGGCTGCAGACCCATCTTTGGATCAGAGCTGTGCTGGATGGGGAAGGAGATACAACAGACTGGGTCCAAGTGCTCAGCAGCAACTCAGGCTTCAACAGGGGAATCACCAGCAGGGGACAAAATCCTGAAGGAAAGAAACAAGGGCAGGATGCTTCAGGGCTCCTCATGGCCACCCTGTCCCCTTCTGCCCAGGGCCTGTTGAGCCAGCAGGGGCTCTACTGGCATCTGACTGGGGTTACCAAGATGACATGAAGGAGCTTGGTCAATCCATCTCGATCCAGAGGCACTCTGTGGGACTACAGTCGTGGGTGACACACTCTGTGGAAGAGGCTCCTGAAAGCCTCACCAAAGGGACTGGGAGAATTGAGCACAACGTGTGCTGATAACTAGGGGACTGGAAATGAAGAAGGGGGAGGAAAGGTGTTGGCTGAAGCTGAGCTTGCAGAAAGGAGAGGAAGGTCGTTCCCTAAGTGTCTGCCAAGCAGTTTTTTTCTTTGTTTCTGAATACCTAAGTGAGTAATTTAAAGTTTGTTAGGGAGTGCTTTGTTGACAATAAATTAACTGAATTTCCCTGAGCTGCCACTCTTGTGTTGCATAGCATGGTTTTGAACACCATTCCCCCAACGCCATTACCAGCCCAGTACTACCTCAGGGTATGACAGGGCATGTCCCAGCACATCCCTCCCTACTTGCTTGCATCTGTTCATGCTTGGCCTCCCTTACACCACCACAACCTGGGGGGCAGAAGCTTTGGCCAGTCCTGGGGCTGCCCTTCCTTGCAGGCACAGCCTGATCCTTGCTCAGAGGCACTGAGAGATCGGGGCAACAGTGAGCTCAGTCCCTTATGGTGCTGGGGTGGAATGTGTTGCCCTGGGTCCTCATTGCTCACCCACTCACACCCACTGCAGCCTGCTGGGTGCTGGAAACCTCCTCAGGCTGAGCCTCTTCCTCCCAAAATCCGCAGTACTGGAAAAGTCATCCCAGTAGGTCTCGCTTGCCTCCAGACAGAGGGCAACACATGCTTAAATCCTATCCTCTTTGACATAGAGATTTGTGCTGAAGTCACATTTAAACAGGTGCCTGAAACAAGGTAAGTGCTTGTAGATGTCCAAAGCAATCAAAAATTGAGAGGATAACAAGTGGGGACTCCTGTCATGCGCAGTTCACCCCCCAAAAAACAGGGCTTTCAGGCATGTCGCATCCCTCCTCTGTACACAGTACAGTATTGCCAACCAATGCTGCCCTTCCCCTCTTGGGTTTTTTGGTTTTGGGTTTTGTGTGTGTGTGTGTGTGTGTGTGTGTGTGTGTGTGTGTGTGTGTGTGTGTTTTCCAGTTTACCCTTTCAAAGTTAAGATTTTTTGCTCATTTTCTGTTTACTCATTTAATTGGTTGTATTATGTACATAATGGGATCCTCCCTATCATGGATTTTGAATGTAAACACTTAAATGGTTTGGGGGTTTTTGAGATTTAAATGAAAACAAAAAAATTTTTCATAGTTTTTTTTTTTAAAGGGGAAAAAGTAGTCAGTCATATTAAAAGAAAAAAAAAGGCAAAAAAATCCCCAACTCCAAAATCAAAACAGGAGACAACACGTAACTGGAAATAGTCACACAACTTAAAAAGGAAAAGAGATTTTAGCCCCCTGTCCTGCCGAGTACTTCAGAAATATCTCTATATACATATACACAACATATGCACAACATCCCTCTTGCATTTCAGCAGTGAATACACCCAGAGCATCCAGCAAGAGATTTCTTACCACTGTCATCAAAACTAATAAAAACTACCAGTAACTATTGAAAGGAAAGATCTTCTTGACTAGTCAAAGCTCATAATTTTGTTCTATGATGATCCAGAACAAAATCTCTTGCTTCACCAAGGATCAAAAATCCAGTTTCTTTCCTTTTAAACCAGTTTAAAATGTCCTTTTCTCTCCCCTGAGGGAACAAGATCACCTGTGCACATGCAGAAAGCCTCTTCCAATCCCTCCTTTGCTAAAAAAAATTAAGAAAATAAGACAGGCAAGCAGAAACTCCATCTGATTAACAGTTTGCTTTGTCTGATACAACTTTATATGGTAAAACTCTGCCTGAATCCTGTGCAATCAAACTTCATGCTGGGACAATGAGACACTTGGTACTTTGCCTCCTTGTCTCATATCAGTTGCTTATCAGTCATCAGTTCTTGTGCACCACAGAAGTCTTGTGATGACTGGCATCTCCCCCACGGCAGCTCTGGGAGCTAAATCCTGTCTCCTGAGCCAGTCCGGGGGAAGCCCTCGAGCATCAGAGGAGGCAGCAGAGGTGAAGGCAGCAGGGATACCGCTCCACAGGGGTGTGCAGAATGTTCTGGGATTTTTTTGTTTTGTTGGGAGCTTTTGTTGTTGTTGTTGTTGTTGTTGATGTTGTTGTTTTAAACAGGCTCTGCAAGCTGGTAGAGAGGAGCAAGAAGATTTCTCTCCTTGTCTCAAAGCATAGGCACGTTTCATTTTAATATTTCAATCTTCACAGTAACAAAAATAAGAAGAGAGGTTAAAAAAGGAGAATACATTCAGCTACTGGGAGAGATTTCAGTAAATTCTTAACTGGTTATTTCAGGGAGATCGGTTTTCCTACAGTTGCCCATGCAAATCCTGTACATATATACAACCATCTTACTGCTCAGCATGGTGTGGCTTATAAACATAGCACGAACAGCAATCAGCAAATCAACCTCTAATCATCCATAACTTATTTTCTCTCCTCCAAAGCTCATTGCTCCCACCCCATTTGCTTGCTCCCTCCATTCCTGAGTGTGTATATCTTATTCCAAACTTTATTCTACCTAGACAGGCTTAAGTTCAAGTATTGGTACTTTTTAAGGGGTGCAGATCTTCTGAAGTGAAGAACGAACACAAAGATGAGAATGCCCACTGCAAGAGAAGAACTAAGGAACCTGAAGGTGACCAAGCCCATGAGATACATCAGCAGGTCCTGAAGGAACTGGTTGACGAAGTGGCTAAGCCACTATCCGTCATATTTGAGAATGAAGTCCAATGAAGTTCACCTTGCCTGGAAAAGGGGAAACATAACCTCTATTTTTAAAAACGAAAAAAAGATGACCCAGAAAACTAAAAGCCAGTTAGCGTCACCTCTGTGCCTGGCAAGACCATAGAGCAGATCCTCCTGGAAACTATAAGGCACATGGAAAATGAGGAGGTGATTGGTGTCAGCTGACACAGCTTCACTAAGGAGTAATCATGCCTGATGAATTTGGTGGCCTCTAGAAAGGGTTACAGCATTGATGGATAAGGGAAGAGCACAGACGTCATCTACCTGGACTTGTGCAAAGCATTTGACACTGATTCCTCAGGGACTGGTATTGGTACCAGTGCTACTTAACGCCTTCATCTGTGCCATTGACAGTGGGATTAGTACACCCTCAGCAAGTTTGCCAATGACACCAGGCTGTGTAGCACTGTTGACATACTGGAGGGAAGGGATGCCATCCAGAGGGATCTGGACAGGATTGAGAGGTGGGCCCATATGAAGCTCAACAAGGCCAAGTGCAAGGTCCTGCACATGTGCTGGAGCAATCCCAAGAACAAATACAGATAGGGCAATGAATGGATTGAGAGCAGCCCTGAGGAGGACAGCTTGGGAGTACTGGTGGATGAAAAACTGAACATGACCCAGCAAAGTGTGCTGGCAGCCCAGAAGCCAACCATGTCCTGTGCTCATCCCCAGCAGCATGGCCAGTAGGTCAAGGGAGGGGATCCTGCCCCTCTGCTCCACTTGGGGGAGACTCTCCTGCAGTGCTGGGTCCAGCTCTGGGCTCCTCAGCACAGCAGAGACATGGACCTGGTGGAGCAGGGCCAGAGGAGGCTACAAACATGATCGGGGGGTGGAGCACTTCCCCTATAAGCACAGCCTGAAAGATTTGGGGTTGTTCAGACTGAAGGAAACACTCCAGGGTAACCTCATAGTAACCTTTTAGTACTTAAAGGGGGCCTACAGGAAAGGTGGGGATAGACTCTTTGAGGGAGGGTAGTGATAGGACAAGAGGTAATGGTTTCAAACTGAAAGACGGGAGATTTAGATGTAAGGAAGAGTTCTCCACTGTGAGGTTGACAAGGCACTGGCACAGGTTGCCCAGAGACACTGCGGATGCCCCCTCCATGGAAGTGTTCAAGGCGAGGTTGAATGAGGCTTTGAGCAACCTGGTTTAGTGGAAGGTGACACTGCCCACGGCAGGGGCGTAGGAACTAGGTGATCTTTAAGGTTCCTTCCAACCCAAACCATTCTATGGTTCTATACCATGTGAACATGAGAAGATATGGACAAAAGCTTAACTGACAATAGTTTATTCAAGCCATGTCCGTGACAGATATCCACAAAGAGCAAAATGCGGATGTGAATTATTTGCTCACAATAGTTTGATCAGATAACTTGTTTCATCAGTTAATCTTTTTGCAAAAGATAATTCAAGTAGCTCTGCTAGAATGGAGTTTTATTTGTAGCTTCAGCTGAGTAATCTGCCAGCCAAGGAGCTGTGTGGTCACAGTTCTCATGAATGTTGTTTATAAACCCTCCTGTTGCTAACGGGCCAGTCTAATTTGGTGGAAGAGGTTAGGAAGCAGCATACAGAGAGAGGTCTCACATGAAGGGATTGCAATAGCCATATGTTGGTCTTTGCTTCACTATTGCTCCTCTGGGAATTAAGAAGTCTGTTTTCTCCAGCGCAGAAGCTTTGGGAAGTGGTGGAAATGTTTGGGTAGGACAGCACGTGAAGATCTTTCATGGGACACCATGAACTCACAGTGGAGTAGCTGCTCCCTTGTGATTCCAGCCCAGGGACAGGAATACTTGAAATATAAAGGCGTTTCTTTGCAATTTCATTCCAGCATTTCCAACCACTTTTTCCCTTGTGTGCCAGATCCTAGACATTCATACAGGAGTCTGTTCTCCATCTCAAAAAGAGTAGGAGCATTCTGGTTTGAAACCAAATTTTCAAGAGAATTATTTGCATCATTTTCAGTTTTGAACTGCTGACCTTTTTAAGATTGATTGAATTCTCCTTGTTCAAAGTACTTAAGAGAAATTTAATATTTGATAACATATCTGCAATCAACCAAGCAAGAATTTTGGATTAGGTCTATGGAGATAAATAAGTTATGTGGACCACAAATTGAACTGCAGAAGCCTATATATAGTAAGTTTGAATGGCTAACACCAGACTAGAATCTGAATACACATTTCATAAACATCACAGGATCACAGAACGGCATACACCAATTCGCTTTGCCTTTGTAGGCATGACATCAGCACAGAAAGGAGCAGGTCTGGTTCAGAGGCATCATTCAGCTTAAAATAGAACAGCAGGCTTCTGTCATCCACGCAGTGCCCCCACCTCACCGCTGCAAGACCATGCATCTTGGAGGAAGATACCTTCACCAGCGGTTATTCTCTGAAATCTCTGGGATAGTTCTGGAAAATGTATTGCAGTGTGGTCAGAATTTGCATATGTTTGGGGGAAAAAAAAATTCATTTCCTTTCCTTCTTTAAAAAAAAAAAGAATCAATTCACACCCCAGATAGGTGAAAGGGCTCGAAAATTAGGATCCCCCATTGCATATTTGCAACTCTCATCAAAACCACCCTGAGTCACTTATTCTCTAGTACTTTTGAATTCCGACACTTTCTTGCACACAGAAGTTTGCGGCAAGGAGTCGTTTCTCTGTGAGAACAGAAAAAAGTAGAGCTTCACTTCTTAAAATAAGATGATGAGTGACTGAGTTTTTCAGATTTTACTTGTCAGCAGGCAAATGGCCACAGTGGAAATGACTTTATTTCTGCAGCCTGCCTCACCAAACCTGCCTGGCAGCCCTGCGTATAAGCCCTGGGATAGAGGTACAGTGAGAGCATCAGTCATAAAACTAGTTTTCTGAACCTAACTTGTTTTGAAAGCAGCAGGTAGTGGAACACAAGCTGGTGGCCAAGCAGCCACCAGCTAAGGGCTAGTGTTTTGGTACTTAGTGCCGACCTCAGTGCCACTTGCTCTTGTGGGCAACTTCAATTTACCAGATGTCTGCTGGAAATACAACACAGCAGTGAAGAAACAGTCCAGGAGGACTGGAGTGGGTGGAACACAACTTCCTCACGCTGCTGGTGAGGGCGCCAACCAGGGAAGACTCTCTGCTGGACCTGTTCACACACAGAGAAGGACTTGCGGGTGATGCAAAGGTTGGAGACTATCTTGGCCACAGTGATGATGAGATTATAGAGTTTTCAGTTCTTAAAGCAGTAGGGAGGGGTGTCAGTAGAACTGCCACCTTGGACTTCCAGAGGGCAGATTTTGCCCTTTTTAAGACACTAGTTGGACACTTGGGAGATAGTCCTGAAGGGCACAGGAGTCCAGGAAACCTGGACAATCCTCAAGAAGGAAATCCTCAAAGCCCAGGAGCAGGCTGTCCCAGTGAGACATAAGATGAGCCAGTGGGGTAGAAGATTGGCCTGGCTGACCAGAGAGCTCTGGCTGGAGCCCAGCAAGAAAAGGAAAGTCCATGGCCCATGGGAGAAGGTGCAGGTCACTCAGGAAGACTCTACGGCTCTTGCGAGGCTGTGCAGGGAGCAGGTTAGGAAGGCTAAAGCCCAGCTTGAGCTTAGTCTGGCCACCACCATAAGGGACAACAAAAAACGTTTCAGTAAGTATATTAACAACAAAAGGAGAGCTAAGGAGGGTCTCCATCCTGTGCTGGGTGTGGGGGGAATCGTAGTGACCCCGGGGTTAGGAAGGCGAAAGCCCAGCTTGAGCTTAGCCTGGCCACCACCATAAGGGACAACAAAAAACGTTTCAATAAGTACATTAACAACAAAAGGAGAGCTAAGGAGGGTCTCCATCCTGTGCTGGGTGTGGGGGGAATCGTAGTGACCCCGGATGAGGAGAAGGCTGAGGTACCAAACACCTTCTTTGCCTCAGTCTTCAACAGTAAGACCAGCTCATGGAGTGCTCAGCCTCTTGAAACCGAAGGCAGAGGTGGGGAGCAGAATCAAGGCCACATAGTCCATGAGGAAACACTGAGTGAACGGCTGCACCACTGAGGGGTGCACAAGTCTACGGGGCCAGCTGGGATCCACCCAAGGGCGATGAG
>NW_010393515.1:67082-69858 GCF_000710305.1 Buceros rhinoceros silvestris | reverse complement strand
AATTTTTTTCCTCCAGAACTTTGGCTGTATGAAGAGATTACTATTGTCAAAACTATTAAAGGAAAAATCTGTTCTTGCTGTCTCACTGCTCCCAGTTCACAAGATAATACAGCATCATATATAATGGTAATTAGCTCGATGTTGAAGGCCAAGACTCAGGCATGTTTTACCTGGTTTTGGCAACAGGAGGAGGAGGAACGTTGCTTGGCTTGAGTGGAAAGCCGCATTTCGGATCTCTCCCCTATCTCTGCTCTTTAGTCTTTTGTGCCTATGACATAATTGGGTTTTGAAATGCAGAGGCAGAGACTGGGTCTCCTCCTGCACCAGCATCCTGCTGTGGGACTAGCCTAACAGAGCCAGGCTTCCAAATATGCTCCAGCTCTGCCATGTGTGTTCCTGGTGTAATCCCCCTATTTTTGTCATTTCTTTGGGATTAGGATAGCTTGGAGAAGGAACAGCCCCTGTCCACGTGTGTGGGTGCTTGTGCCTTCAGCATCATGTAGGACACAAGAGCATGAGTCTGGTTCCTCTGATTTTTTCTGGGAAACAGTGGGCACATGGAGGATGTGCCCAGATGGTGAGGGCAAATTAAACACTGCCAGCACCTGGACATTGAGGGTCAATTATCTGTAATGCTAAATTTTAGGTACCTCCACTGTTTGGGGTGCGTGGACATAGCCAGCCAGCCCAGGGTGGTGGGTCCGTGCAGGCATGGTCTGTGTGTGCGGTCTGAAAGCTCACCCGTCCATGTCTCTGTATTT
The DNA here is from genome assembly GCF_000710305.1 of Buceros rhinoceros silvestris. Taxonomy (NCBI): domain Eukaryota; kingdom Metazoa; phylum Chordata; class Aves; order Bucerotiformes; family Bucerotidae; genus Buceros; species Buceros rhinoceros. Next base: position 69,097 of record NW_010393515.1, on the reverse strand, counting down.
GCCGTAACAAACCAACCAGGGGAAGGGCACAAAGCTGAATCCTGGTCCGAGATCATCCATGCTACCAGATCATTACCTTGGTCCCAAGCATGGTTTTGGCCCAGACCAACGATCTTTCTCCCAGACAGTATCTGTGCATGCTTGAGGGTTTAGCATGGATGCTTTCCAGCCGGCACGATGCCAGCCCGTTTTGGAGGACGGGTGAGTTTAGCCATATGGATGTGAGCTGTGCCATGCTGCTTGCCCTCAGAGAACTGGCCATAACCCATTTTATTTCCTATCAGGGACTTGGTACATGTGTCCCGAAGGCATTGGATTTGTGCGCTGCCTTGTCAGACTGTGCAAGCAAAGCTGCCCTTTCCCAGGTGTCTGGAAGTTTTAGGGGCTGTTAATGAGGAAACTAAACCCCACTGGCTGTCATCCCTCCCCAGGAAGCCCATGATGTGCTCCAACTTCCAGTGTGTTCTGTGCTTTTACCCAAGCAGAAACAGCCCCAGATTAGAGCATTTACAGTCAAAACGCAGGGGAAACTGAGGCACAAGACTCCTTTGACCTACTAGGATCCCACAGGATGCAGATACTGGATCCACATACTTTGGAAACCACCAACAAAGAGATGACATTTGGATGTGGGTGATCAGATTGATTTAGGCAAATTAAGGTAAAATCAATGTCAGCATCCAGGTTGCTGCATAAATAATGTGTCAGAGCTCAGAAGGGCTCATCCAATCCTGTCAGCTCCTCTCATGCAGGAACTCAGGAGAGCCCTCAGGGCAGATGGGGATCTGCCTGCCAGCATTGGACTTACCAGATGCAAATCACCCTTGATCTGGGAGCTGGTCAGCAGTATTAACGTGACAGTCTTTGAGCTCAGACACCTGCCTTCAGCACCCTGCTGTGCTCCACATTGGCCTCACGTGGCACGGAGGTTAAGTCGTGGAACTCATTGCTGAAGAGGGCTGTGGATGCTGGAGGTTTATGTCCCTTGAAAAGTTGTTAGAATTAGAAAACTTGGAAAAAAAAAAGGCCCACCTCTCTAGATGGTACCTAATAGGGAGGATGCTGGAGATTGGGAGTGTTGTGGGAATCCATCAACTTGCCCAATTCTTACGCTTTCCTTGGGAACCTGGAAAAAACCTTATTGACTGTTGTTGGAGACAGAAAATGGGTAAGTCTGATCCAGCACGGTGATTTCTGAGAGCTCATGTGATTCGATCCAGCTTGAGGAATTCAAGGGAGTTTGGATTTGTGCCCCCATTTTGGGCATCTCTTGAATGTTTCAAATATGTGATGAACGGCAACTTACAATGCACGGCATACAAATGGCTACACCCAGCCTGGGGAGGAGAAGTGTTTGGGCACCAAGGGCCGGTGATAGCCCAGAGACAGCATTATGATTTCAGAACCGTGGTGGAAAATCCACCTTGTCCTCCGAGGACATGACCGTAGAAATGCAGCCTTCACTATGGTGAGCCTGGCTCATACTGAATGCCTTGCAGACAGCGTAGCTCCTATAATTACCCCTTTCTCCAGATTTTTCAGCTTTGTGTATTCACCAAAATGGCTCTTTTAAGGGGGGGGACGACACACACACACACTGATTCCCAGGGCTGCTCACAGAATGTATTTGGTGTTCATCTGCATAAGGTGGAAGAACAGCCCTGCTGAATTAACACGGAGCAGAGCTTTGCTGTTCAAAGTGGCGTGGATGCTAATGTAAAATGGCACAAAGTGGAGCAGGAGGAGGGCACTGGCTTTTTGGAGAAGCTTCACCTGGTGGGAGCAGAGGCAGGAGCTGACCTTGACGAAAACTCGGCTCAGATTTGGGCATCTGTGAGCACCTCGGCATGGCTGCATTGCTGTTCAGCATCTGTAACAGCCATTCGTTCAGTGCCGCTATTGCGACGGTGCGATACCATGTGCCCCTTTACTCGTAACTGGATGGTGCTGGTTCAGCCGCTGAACAGCCCTCTGAAGAGGCAGATGACGCCGAGCAACACCAGGCCCCTGCCTGG
>NW_010393515.1:56450-66868 GCF_000710305.1 Buceros rhinoceros silvestris | reverse complement strand
CAGCCCTCTGAAGAGGCAGCTGCCGCTGAGCAAAACGAGTCCCTTGCCTGACATTTCCACCGATTTCTTCCTGCAGAGCGAGAGGCTGTGTAGCACAGAGCTTCGCATAGTAGGAGGCACTTTTTTTAACGCATATACGCAGCTTTGGTTTGAGAATACAAAGCACAAGACCGTCTTTTCCCTCTGAGTGGAATACGTTGTCACTTCTACGAGCCTTTGTTCCTCTGAGCATCCTCTCCTGTCCTGCACCAGCCTCCCAGACCCCGTCTCTTGCCCAAATTATCTGCACCTTCACTGTGGGAGGCTCTGTAATGCCAGAGGATGGGGATACCCGGCACAGGGATATTTTCTTCCTCTCTCCATCAGCCCGAGAGCATGCTTTCCCCCACTCATCAAAGGAGCAGAGCCTATTCCCTTTCTCCCCATCACTCCTAAACTGCTCCTAGCCAGACACTCGTTGCTTGGAGCAGTGTTTGATTTAACCAGAGGCAACGTAACACCGTAGTCATCAGTCAGTTCGTGACACTATCAAGGCCTGGGAGATAAAGGAGCGAATTAAAAGGGAAGGGAATAAAAAGAGAGAGAGAGAAAGAGAGAAGAAGAATAATAAAAAAATTCCTATCCTCTAAGATCTGATTTCATGTTAAATGTTTTCATCTTTGGAGTGAGCATTAAGAGCTGATCGGCAGTGCCTGCTCTTTTCACTCCCTTGTTCAAAGAGTTGGGGAATGTTGTCTCCTGCAGGAGATGAATGGCTGGTAGCTGCCTGAGTTGGGCTATCATGCAGGCTCTCCAGCCTGCCGTGGGCTGCGGGAGAGGGCTGGCCTTCTGGCTGCCAGTGTTGGAGGTTAAAAATCAGTGTGCCTGCACAGGCTTCTCTTCCGTGGGCTCCTCAGCAAGAGAAAACTGCTGCTTAGGGGAGCGTAAGGGAGGAAAGCCAGGCAGGGCTTCTCTGAAGAGGTGTGATGGGGTGCTGGTGTGACTCTTTGTCAGGGAGAAGATCTCTGGCACGTGGCTGGGATTTATACGGTCTGAAGTGGGCAGTCGCTGCAGACAGGTCAGCCAGAACTTCAGAAGAACTTGCCAGGGCTTTCTGCAAACAGGAGTTAGGGTGGAGCTGTGCCATCTGCCTTAACATTTCTAAGTAGCCCTACCGATATTCTCATAGTCCACTCTGACCCCTGCTTGTAAAGAAATGCAAACTGACTAACCTTGAGGGAGCAGCTTTCATTTACAACAGCTGTGGTTGCCTTGGACATCAAGGTCATGGCCACTCATTGATCCACAATTGTGGAAGCATTCAGACTGATGGTACTTTCGCAACCCCTTTGGTGAACAGGTGGGGTCAAAGATCACAACCAAGGGACTGTCTTGATGCCACTGCATAGGAGGCAAAGACATGCAGACCACTCAGCCAGCCTCAGGAGAAGGAAAATGGCTCCTGCGTTGTGAAATAAATGTCAGTCTTATGTCTCATGTCCACTTCTTGCCATGTGTGCCCAGCAGTGGCCAAGCTGGGAGTCAGGGAAATGCTGTTAAAGGTTCATTGACTGGTATCTGGCACCTAAAATGTCTTTCTCCTGGCACTTTTTGATTATGGTGGATATGTTTCCAACACAGCAAGCACCTGGCTTCCAATTAAATAGATTCTTGGAATTTGGAGTTGGGAGGGTTGAGTGCAGTTAGTCTTTCAACAACTCTACCTGCATTGTTCCCTGGTTTGTAAGTCCTATCCTGTGGATTCTGCAATCAGATAAAATCTTTTTTCCTCCAGTTGACTTCAGGACATCAGTGCTGGAATACCCCCAAACTGCTGTTACCTGAAACCCTTTTTTGGGGTGGAATGGTGGGGTGGGGTAGTTCCTGGAGACCCAGCTGTGGTTCTCTGAAGGGCATGTTGGGAGAAGTGGCTGCATCAGAAATGCATGACCCCTTACTTTCGAACCTGAGGCAGCCTCAGCTGTGTGCGCAAACTTCTCAAGATGCAGCTGTATCCTCCTGCACCTGTTTCTCGAGCAATGATGAAAATGGAAATATGAATCAGTTGGAAATATGTCTTTAAAACTCTGTTTGCATCGTTAGGCGTTTATGAGCAATGACCTGACAGCTTAGGGGTTGGGATGCTTCATTATCCCTGCGGTGATCAAACACACCTCTGGAAAGTATTTTAGGGGCTTTTTGTTTCTGCATAAAATCGTTATGAAATTCCAAGCAATGTTGTCTGAGAGGCATTCAGGCTCCTCTGTGGTGAGGGGATAGCAGGGCCTATTCAAAGGTGGAAGAATGGCAAAGTAGATGGTCTCACCTGGAAGTTACTCCTCTGGTCGTAGAATGGTTTAGGTTGGAAAAGACTTCTAAGATCATTGAGTCCGACTGTTAACCCAGCACAGCCAAGAAGTCGTGCTTCACCTAAGTGCTGCACTTGGCTGTGGTGCCTCTAAGGGAGCAGTGTTTATCCACACACTGGCAACTAGTGCCGCTGAAGACACAACATCCTCATAAGGCTCTTAGATATGCCACCAGGCATGCTGGAGCAGCAGCTAGAGGCAGGTGAGACAACCCGTGTCACTGACCCCTCTTCCTTCACTCTGGTGAGCACCTGGGCACACAGCTCACATGGACACCTACTACATGGATGTAGGTTTTTGAACCTAGACCTGGTTCCCATCACTGGAGATTGGTTTGATTACCTACCACTAAGTGTCCGGTGAGGTCCGAGATGCCACCAGGATCCATCTGGCCACTGGGGGTTGCTCCAGAAAGGCATGGCATGTGAGAGTGTCAGAGATCCCTCAGGACATCTCAAATGGCAGGAGGTGGCTGTGCACGAGGAAGTGAACGGTGCTGCTACTGTTCACAGCCGTTTCCATCTGAGATAACATCTTTGGATAGTCTTTAGGCAAGATTTTTGCTCTATAGGCAACAAGCATGAACGTTCATCAACATGAACTCAGTTCATCTAACTTACTTTAGCTGTCTCCATTAGAGTGGATGATCCTGTGCCCACATCCATGAGCTTCACTGATCGATCTCTGTTGCTATGTGTCTTCCACCATTCTGATCCCAGGTGCCTGTGTAGCCCCATATGCTTGATCTCATTTGCAGTTTTCCAGTGTTCCTAAAACAGAGGTTTAATTCCACATAAAGGTGGTGGGGGAGGTTCAAAGTCACACTCTGTTATTAGTCTCCAACAAAGTGTTTTGAATTCAGGGCTTTTAATGGGAACTCCAGGGAACGGAGGGACCTGCTTTTCACTGGCACCAGTGAAGAAGGGATCCAGCATCTGAGGCAAATTAACTGCATGACGTGTTTCTGCCTGCTGCTACATGAGACCCAACGTTTGGGGCTGCAAGGATGTCAAGCAGCGTAGTCCTGAACCCACCAGCAGTTTTCCAGCCTTCACACAACAGTTTTCAGCTCACTGTCAGATCTCCTGTAAGAAAGAGGAGAATGGGACCTTATTTGCTGGACTCATTAGTCCGAGAGCATTCAGGCTCGTGGTTTCCGAGGCCTTTCTACCCACTTGCTGGAAGTGAATCAACTCTGCCAGGCTGGTTTGATACCATCAGGTGTCAGACCGTATCTCATGGTGACAGTCATAACATGTCACAAATATATTAATTTAATAATAGTTCATAGGAGGTTTCTCTAGATAAACACTTCAATGGTGCATAAACCATTCCTGAGGGATTCTCAGCTCTCCAAGCATTCAATGAGTAAAGAAATATTAAAAATATTAAAATCAGTGGCAACTTCAATTTTTCAAAGGAATCCCTGTTTTGCCAGCAATGTTGAGGGCCAGCCACGAGACGTCTGTGTGGCGGTTCAGCATTCCTGGACATGATCCTTGGTAAATAAGAGAGTCAAAGCTGGAGCTGGAGCTGGGTGTTTATCTTTTTGGGGTTTTGAAGATACATCTTGTGTTTCAGAAAGCTCAAGATTCCTCTGCCAGTGGCAGCTGGCCCAGGGCTGGCCACTCCTTGCAGCTCCTTGTGGACACTGTTTTTCTGAACGTGCTCCTCTCAGTATTTCCTTGTTAAGAACAGCTTTTGGTTTTATTCATCCTACCGCACATTTTTCACAAAGACCTGCTCTGTTACCTAATAAACTCAGCGTGTTGGCAGCCAATCATCTGATACTTCTGAAGCAAGTGCCTCTGTTTCTACTAACACAGGCAACTTGATTTGTAAACAGATACTTAAGTGGGTGGTTTTAGAGGTATAGCAGATGGTCAATACAGCTGCCTTCTCTGCCTTCCCTGCATTTGCTCCCCTCCTCTACAATTACAGTTTCTTGCCATTTTTCTCCGTAATGTGGATTTGGTTAAAAAAAAAAAAAAAGGCATTACAAGAGGGAGAAAATTGCTCAGTGAATTTCAAGAGGAAAAAATTGGATGGCAACCTCGAATGTTACCTTAAAAGCACTGTGAAAGCTACCCACACATCCTCACTTTGCTTGACTTTCCCCGCTTGAGTAACTCTGGATCTCAATGGGACTGCGTGTGTGGGTAGAGCACAACACAGGGATCGACTCTCCTCACGCATAGAAACTCGTGACTAATGCTACAATTCACTGCTGAAGTATTCATTTTCCTCTCTGCTTGATGTAGTTAGTCACTAGTCCTTAGGCAGGTGCTTCCCTGAATTGTGCATCAAGGCTTGGGAGTAACGTGAGGACGAGGGGATGGTGTAGATCACTCTCCAAGGGTTTGCGTGCTTTGGTCCAGTAGTAGGATCAGGGTTCTGTAGGTGTTTTGCTCTGGCTGCTTCATGTCTGCCTCGTGTGAGACTCAGGTTTTCTAAAGTTACCTTGCTGTCTCCTGTGGGATCGATGGTTTGGCAACATGAGCCCCAAGTGGGGGGTAGATTGAGTCCCCTTCCCTCCTGGGCTCTGTCCCACAGACCAACATCTGTCTCTTCAGAAGGGTCTTTGTAAACACTTTAAATTTGCCCTTAAATTTGCTATCATTTCTTCTCTTGCTTCCAGCAAAGCCCCATTGCATGGTTAACACCTTCAGGAATCAGCACTTAACCTTTACAGACACGTTAAAGCAGTGGAGGGAGACGGTTCCAACAGGAGTCTGGGAGCTGGAATGACTTCAGCCACTGCTGCAACTTTTGAAGCAAATGAGCCAGCATCTCTGTCTGTCTTACAGCAGGTTTGGCTAGGGATGAAAGTCCAGGTGGGCTTATATTGAATAGTCTTTTGTCCTTGACAGGTTGTCACCCTCTGCAGTTCATCCCTAAGACCTGGAGATGTAATCAGTGAAAACAGGATGTGTTCAGCCTATCCAAGCCTGGGTCCTCCATGCATTGCCTTCTGAGAGAGGGTTGTGATTCTGTTCTTATCCCCACAGCTTAAAATATTGTAGGGTTGGCTGTCAGGTCTCCTGACCTGACACTTGAAAAGAAACTCATTGAGAAGTTCCTTTCTATCGATGTAAGATGGTGTCTTTAGCCCCTGGAACATGACATGATCTCTTCTGGTTGCATTGGAGATGTGAGAAAGGTTCCCCTGGCAAAGCTAGCCCAACCGTGCTTGAACTGATTGTTTCCTCAGATCTGTGAACATCGTTGTGTGTGATCAGCCTCTTGGGCCAGACAATTGAAATGTTCTTGGTTTAAAAAAAAACTGTGCTCCTTTTCATGTTGAGCTAAGCAAGCCTTTTCAATAGAGTAGGTTGAGAGCTGCTATGCACAGAGTTGCACGGGTGAATCCCTGCCTGGAGCAGTAACGCCTCAGCTCCTTGCTGATGGGTCAGAGCAGCATGTCCAGCACTGCCTGAGGCAGCTGGGAGGGTTTCCTGCCTCTTCAGCCATTTCCCAAGCAGATTGTATAGGTCGATCCTTCAGTGACCTCGTTCATGTTGTTTCATGAATCTGCCGAGAAAGCTGACCAGGAATTTCTCAAGGGAAACTTTTAATTCCTTGTTGGAAAGCACCAGTTCAGCCAAAACCCTTTTCTGGGGGAGTGCTTGTTTCTATAAAGTTTCAGGCAGGAAGGACACCTCTGAACTAGTCCTTCTCCTTACCTTCCTTACCTGTCTTGCTGATGGGGTCTCACTTGTAGGTGGTGTGTAGGACTGGAGCTCAGCTCTAAATCTGACTGGGAAAACTGCACTGCTTGGGTTAACACTGCCAGCAGAGGGGTTTGCACAAGGGCAGAAGGATATGACCTTTTCCATGGACAGGGCTTTGCTGAAGGCTCTGCTCCTCTTCCTCCATGAGGAGAATTTCTGGCCCAGGACACCGCTGCCTGCTGGTTTCTGGCTAGAGCCTCATTGTGCGGAGATGGCTACGGCTCCCAGCTCCTGCCCATTCCTCTGGCCTCCATCCATGGCTATCGGAGGACTCTGTGCAATAGCCAGCGCTGCTTGTGCTTCTGTTGCCTGGACCCGAGCCCAGCCGATCTCCCTCCCTGGCCCTCCTTTTCATGAATGAAGTGGAGGGATTTGGCTGAGTGCCCGAACCCTCCGGGCTTTTATCAATGGGATCAACAGTTTGTCAGATCTGAGATGATGAGTCACAGCAAGATCCCATTGCTGTTTGTTAATACCTCGCATGGTGTAGGTCAGCCTGCCCCAGTCACGGCTGCAATTCAGCCCAGCTCTGCACAGAGCCAGGGATCTGCATGGAAGAGGTTTGCTTGGACCTTCACGCTCTGGGCACACGCACGAGACTGCATACAAAAACACAGCTCCTGTTTGTCAGCAAGTGTGTGCACGCACAGGTGCATGAGTACACCACACACACTCGCAAAAACCAGCTTGCACATGCCCAGACACGTACACACGGGTGTACAAATGGGTGGGCACATCTGTGCACATTTGTGCACGTACACAAACATATGAGTGTAAACACAGTGCGAGTGTACACCCAACAACTCCCTGACAGGAGGCTGTAGCAAGGCGGCAGTCGGACTCTTCTCCCAAGGAACAAGGGACAGGACAAGAGGAAATGGCCTCAAGTTGCACCAGGGCAGGTTTAGGTGGGACATTAGGAAAAAATCGTTCGATGAAAGCATTGGAACAGGCTGCCCAGGGCAGTGGTGAAGTCCCCATGCCTGGAGGGGTTTAATAGATGTGTTGAGGTGGTGCTGAGGAACATGGTTTAGTGGTGACCTATCAGTGCTGGGGGAATGGTTGGTCTTGATGATCTTAAATGCCTTTTCCAACCAAAGCGATTCTATTCTATGAGTCTGTATGTTCAAGCTTACATGAGCACAAATGTATAAACACGCACCCCACCATACATGGCATCCTGCATGTCCCCTCTTCCCAAAGACAGCCATGCAGGGCTATGGTCCCTTCTTGGAGGAGGACATGAGGAGATGGCTCACATAGTCAGAGAAGGTCCAAAGAGTGGATGCACCTGAGATCTACATGATGCTACAGCACAGGTTGGCTTTTCCATGATGGTCTCAGAGATGGGTTGGGGCTGATGGGCACAGCAGGGAGAAGACTTGGTCACTACAACTAAGAGTGGTGAGATGAGTGCTGAGCTACTAGGCAGAGTCCCTGTCTCATCAGTAGCTCTCACTGGTATGATCAACCAGCTCTTTTCCCTGCAGTTTGAAATTCAGTGCCTTCACCTATGGCATTGCCAATCTCAGGCTCTCCAGGATGCACGTTGGGCCCTCAGAAACTAACTAAAATGATGGTCTTAAAAGTCTTTTCCAACGTAAATGATTCCATGATTCTAAAACCAGGTGAAAAGAGAGAAAAAGTCATCAGCATTCCTTTTTTTTATTATTATCTCTTCCTTTAGGTCTTAGAGTCTGGAGGAAAATTTTCAAATCAAATCTCACCTCAGAGAGCATTTTAAATGCTCGTCTTGGATGAGAGGTCAAAAAATATGTTTCCAAAGCTTTTATGTTTGGTTTCGTGCAGCATGGGTTTCACCACAGCAACTATCACAGCTTTACTTCGATTTCCTAAGGAAACCAGACCTAGGTGGGGATGGAAGGTGGCTGTCAGCAGCCATGGACCTCTCATGTCATTTAATACTAATTTGTCAGAGGATAAGTCCTACAAGTCTCACAACCAGGCACCTGGAAAGAGAAGAGGGACCAGTTAGTATCCTCAGCGAAGGAAAAAGCAGCCCGGGAGTGTATCACAGAATCATGTGGTTGGAAGAGACCTTTAAGATCATTGAGTTCAACTCTTCCCCCTGCACTGCCAGGGTCCCTAAACCATGATGTCCCCCAGCACACATCTACACGTCTGTTAAACACCTCCAGGGATGGGGACTCCACCACTGCCCTGGGCAGCCTTTTCCAATGCTTCACAACCCTCTCAGTAAAGAAATTTTTCCTGATATCCAACCTAAATTTCCCTTGGCGCAACTTAAGGCCATTCCCTCTCATCTTGTCATTTATAACATGGGAGAAGAGACCCACCCCCACCTCACTACAACCTCCTGTCAGGTAGTCGTAGAGAGCAATAAGGTCTCCCCTGAGGCTTCTTTTCTCCAGACTAAACAATCCCAGTTCCCTGAGCCGCTCCTCTTCAAGTCTGGCTAAACCACCCATTAGAGAGACTTGGGTAGATCTTTTGTTGGAGCTTGTGCTCTGCTGGACACTAGAGAATCCACCATCCCGTGGAAATCGGCCTTGCTTTGCTCTTTTACTCACAGAGAGGCTTGTTTTCTCAGCTAGGGAGAGGTCTGATTTCATGTTAGAGCATGTAAAGAAATACTTTGAGAGATAAATGGGAAAAGTGGGTTTTTTTGAACCCTGGGATACTCCAAGATCATTGGAATTTCCCAACAACCATGAAGCTCGTGTTGTCTTGATTGTTTATGACTTTCATTTTCAATCATCTCTTGTGAATGGCAGACTAAAACTTCTAAGTTCTTGTGCATAGTATTGAAAGCATGGTCATACAACTCGTAATGGAAGGGAAGTTTGTAGGGAAGGATCATGGGTTTATTACACAGAAAGATGTCAAGCTTACAACCTCCAAACCTGTAGATCTGGACATCTTTTCTGAGCTTTTCTAAGGTCTGGCAGCTTTGAGGGTACCAAGCTGGAGCTCTTCTGAACCTGATGCTCAGCACGTGCCGTACACTGGGGATCTACAAGCTCAGACAAGCTCCTAAAAACCCGAGCGAGAGGGACAAGCAACACTGCAAACCAAGTCTTAATCCTACATGTCCTAACAAAAATATTTGCTCTCTGAACAAACATTTCTTACTTCAGCCAGAAAGGGTAGGTTTGCAGAGACCAGGGGAGCTGAGGTAGAACATTTTGGGCTAAGAGTCGTCGTGACAGGAAAGCCCTTGTTGTAGCATGCTGCAGGGTTTTCAGGAGACCTACAAGGACCACGGCTCTTGCATCTGAGCTTCTGAAGGCCTCTCTTGGCACCAGATCTGTCTCATCCCTGGTCTGAAAATCATTTCCAAATGGCTTGGAAAGAAAAAAATCAAAAGTGTACAAGTTGGAAATTCCTTAGCTTGTTGGCCCAGAAAATATTACCTCTTCCAACAGTAGTTGTAGAGCTCTTCAGTTGTGAGGTTGCTGAGACCCCCCTGGAGACTCTTGGAAAATGGCAGGTGAAACACCATTCTCAGGGCTTTTGGAGCATGTTGCTTCCAGTTCTGCAGAGAAAACACAGAGAATCATTGATGGTAAAAGGCAGGTGGATAAAACGACTCCTCTGTGGGAAGATCATGATGTGTTAAAGGTGTTATTTCTTTTCGTCTGCATCAGACTTTCTGGAAGATCCTAAGTAGCATGGTCATCTGCACCATGGAGAAGTAAGGAGAGACGCGCTTCAGTCTTCCACTTCTGAGGCACGTCTCACCCACCAGGCTCATCCTGGTCTGGCCTGAGCATCCTCCTTTTTTTATGGGGAGAAGTGAGGAGGTTGTTTTCCATGAGCAGATCTTCATTTTGTCCCACTAACATTTACACAGGACTGAAAAACCTTTTTGTCCTCCACATGCGCAATTTCCCATCATCCCTCAAATAGCCCCCATCAGCCTGTACCCCACTCTCTGCCCCAAAACCCATGTGAGGACCACAGCCAGGGGTGGGATGGTGGAGGTTGTGAACCTCCACCTTATCTTGCACTCAGCAGCCTCCACATTTCCTCCGAGCTCTTGGGTGTGAGCCAGCACAGCACAGCGGCAGCTGCCTGTGGGGAGAGTAATTGCATTTTGAGGTTCCATTCTCCAAGCATCTGGTTCCCCTCCCCTCAGTGCAGTGGGATTGCTTGATCTTCCTGCACCTATCAGACAGAACCGGTCCCACCTCCCTCTCTGCCCCATTCTCTCTCACTCCTGCTTTCCCTTGGTGCCTGCTTAGATCCGTCAAGTTTTTAATCTGGCTCATGTTTACAATCTCTGTTTACTGTTGCTCCGTTCTTACTTCCCCTGTTTAATCCCCGCTGCCCACATTGCTGGTGGTTCAGCCGCAGG
>NW_010393515.1:47712-56326 GCF_000710305.1 Buceros rhinoceros silvestris | reverse complement strand
AAAAAGTCCCACTGGGCTTTAGAGTCATTGGCTTTGGGGTTTTCTTAAGCATTCCCCAAAAGGTTCATCATCCGTTACCTTTGGGGCTGGTGCGGTGTTGCTGCAGCTGAAACAGGCTGATGGATGGTGATGGTGATGAAACCTCTCCTTGGAAGGTCTCATTGCAGTCATCCCACTGGCAGCTTCTCCTGCCTTGACCATCCAAGGTAGGAGCTGGGTCAAAGTTCCAAGAGCACCATGTCGAGGTGGCAGTTACCTGCAAACCCCTCTGCTAGGAGATCTCTCTTTGTCCACATCTGAGGGGCTGACATCACGTCGAGGAGTGGGTAGAAGTACCCTATCACCCACAGGGTTGCAGGAGGCCTCACGGGTGGTTCAAGATGCTTGCATGTACAGCTGGAGCAAGACCTGGAAGAGCATCTGTGGTTTGGGCAGCCCAAGCAGAAGACCTCAGGACCTCAGAGAAGAGGCTCTGGTTAATTTGCATATATGGACATTGCCTTTGCATGGGGCTTTTACTAATAATTTCCTGCAATCCCCGTCCCTGTTTTGTTCACTGGTGCAGACAAAGCCTTTCTGTCCCTTCTCTGCCTCTGCTGCATCCTCTGTCTTTCCAGCATCTTACTCTCCCAACAACTCCCAGCCCTGCCCAGGCATTTACCCAGCAGAAATACGACTTTTAATTACTATTTTTTATGACTTCCTTTTCATAATTGCACTGGGGGCTCTCTGCTGTTCTGCTTTAATCTGCATCCTGAGAAATCACTTTCTCAGGCATGATCTACTGAATGGGAAAGGGAAAAAGGGCTTTCAAACTGCAGCGATGGGCTTGTTGGCAGTGGAAAAATGTGAGACCTGCTGGACTGTTAACCCAGCTAATGTCTACACAACTAATGTCCCTTCATTGTTGTTGTCTCCAGCTCATCAGGGTGGCCAGACCCATTTTGCTTCTTGGCAATGATCTCTGTCTTATCCTGCCTCAGCTGGCCTTGGGATTGCTCTACCATCTTGCTCTAATGTCTTTACCAACTGCACTGGGTTTGCGTGGCAAGTTTTGGGGGGAACTACAAGGGTAGCTTCTGTGAGAAGCTTCTAGAAGCTTCCCCTGTGTCTGGTAGAGCTAATGCCTGCCGGCTCCAAGATGGACCTGCTGCTGGCCAAGGCTGAGCCTATGAGCGACGGTGGTAGAGCCTCTATCATAGGAAATTTAAAAAGGAGGAAAAAAACTTGCTGTAGAATAGCAACCAGAGAGAGGAGTGAGAGAAACAACTACAAACTCCAAAGTCAGTGAAGAAGGAGGGGGAGGAGTTCCTCCAGGGCTCAGAGCAGCCCGTGGTGAAGACCATCGTGAGGCAGGCTGTCTCCTTGCAGCCCATGGAGGTCCATGGTGGAGCAGATCCACCTACATCCGTGGAGGACCCCATACCCAAATTGGTGGATGCATGAAGGAGGCTGTGGGCCCGTGAGAAGCCCTTGCTAGAGCAGGCTTCTGGCCAGACCTGTGGACCAATGGAGAGAGGAGCCCATGCTGGAGCAGGTTTGCTGGCAGGACTTGTGACCTCGTGGGGGACCCACACAGGAGCAGTCTGTTCCTGAAGGACTGCATCCCATGGAAGGGACCCCCACTGGAGCAGTTTGTGAAGAACTGTAGCCTGTGGGAAGGACTCACTTTGGAGAAGTTAATGGAGGATTTTCTCTCATGGGAGGGACGATGCGCTGGAGCAGAGGAAGAGTGTGAGAAGTCCTCCCCTTGATGAGGAAGGCACAGCAGAAACAACGCATGATGTACTGAATGGAACCCCCATTCCCTGTCCCCCTGCACCTCTCAGTGGGGAGGAGGTAGAGAAAATGGGGAGTGGAGTTGAGCTGGGAAAGAAGGGAGGGGTGGGGGGAAGGTTTTTTTAGGATTTGGTTTTATTTCTATTGTTCTACTCTGATTTGTTTGTTAATAAATTAATCTTTCCCCAAGTTGAGTCTGTTTTGCCTGAGACAGTAATCGCTGCATGATCTCCCTGTTTTTAACTCAACCCATGGTGAGCCTTTTGGTATATTTCCTCTCCACTGCCCAGCTGAGGAGGGGGAGTGATTGAGAGGCTTTGGTGGGTACCTGGTGTCTAACCAGGGTCAACCCACCACACCAGCCTAGTGACCGCCCCAACTTACCCAAAAGAAATAAAATTTCTTTTTAACCATGTTTTGCCAACCTCCTTTTCCCTGGGAACCACTGGACAAGGTCTAGCTGGCTTTGCAGTTTAATCTCCTTCTCCACCACCCATCTTTCCTCAAAGGCATTGAGGAGGTGGACGAGAGTCCTGCAGAGCCCTCCTGGCCTGACTGGTACCCACACAGCTGCCTTTGCACTGAGGTTTCCCCATGAGCCATCTGCAAAACCATTACTGGGAGATCCCTCGGACAGTGCAAACATGTATTCCTCAACACGAAGGTGTGGAAGCCAGCTCGTCATTTGAGAAGTGTCAGGTCAAGGGCTGCTTGGGGCTGTGTGGCTGCAGGCAGGACCAGGGGTGAGGAGCATGCTGAGAATGGAGGAGGTTGTCTCTTGTTTTTGTTTATAAAAGCTGCTCAGCCTCCCGGTGTGGTACCCTGAGGGAAGGAGGAGATTTGGGTGGCTGTAGACACTGGAGGGAGGGCTGCCACCGCTTTCATGGGGAAACTGTATGGGGCAAATTCATGGCCACGCTGCAGAGCAGGTGTGGGTGCTGTCTTGTGCTCAAAGTATCTAGAGGAGACCGTGGTCACCAAAGAGCCTTCTATCAGCAGTGGAGATACCTCCAGTCACCCCACCCACAAGAGGTGTCCAAGACATACGGGAACAACCACCTCTGGAGGTGCCTCTGGCTGTAGATGGCATCTTGGGTGAGCAGGTGACTCACATAAGGGGCTCTGGTACCAGTACAATGACAAACTGAGAGCAGGGCTGTCTGTGAAGGCCAGAGCACAAAATGACCACGTGGAGGGGACACCAGGGCTGGAGACCTATGACACAGTGGCCTTAATCGGACAGAGAAGTGAGAGCGTTACAGAATAACCCCTCTGAAAGCCATACGATCCAGTCTGCAGACTTATCCTGCCCTGGGCATCCCGCAGAGGGACCCAGAATCCAGCGTGACCTGCATGGAGCTAGGGGAAGGACTCAGCAAGGCACCTCCTGGGCGGGATATCCCCACCACACTGATTCAGCTCTGGGTGAGCGGCAGATGGGTGGTGCATCACAAAGCTCCTCAACATAACCAGCTTCAAACCTTGCAAGAGAGACTCCTTCTCGCGGCAGAACCCCTGAGCCACTAGATTTCTTTTAGACTAAAGCAGCGTGTAATATATAATTGATAATGGTTATTCCTGGTACACTCCTTGTAATGAAATTTTAATGCGAGGGACAGCTTTGTGTGTGCGTGTAGGTCTGTAATATACAGCTGCATCTTCATGCTGCTAAACAGGTCCTCAGTGTTTGTTCTGGCAACCAAGTGAATTAGCTTTTTCTTCAGTGTCGATGAGGTCAACCCCATATTTTGCTGGTGCTGGTATTCCCACCAAGGCCAAGGGTCCAGGTCCTGAGCTGGACTCTGTTCCCAACCCGTGTTAAAACATGACTCCACATGATACAGCAGAGTTGCCCACACCAGCCCTTCCTGTGTGCGCTGGGAATTTGGCTCCCCACAAGTAAGGTCACCATCACCTTTGGGCCCCTTTAGAAAGAACCTCAGCTGGCAGCAACAGGTCCTCACCCCGCAGCAAGCTGCCTTTTGGTAAGCTGAGCAATCTGGATGGCTGCGGTGTAAAACAGCCTGCCTTTCTTTTGACACCAATAAAGTGATCTTGCAAACAAATACCAGCAGGCACAGTACTGTGCTCTTTGGTTTTTTTTCTTTTCTGCCTTTCCCCCTCTTTCTCTTCCCATTGACTAGTTGGCATTCTCTGAAGAACACAAAACACTTGATCTCATGGCAATAATTAGCTGTGGGGGGGCTAATTAACTCCCCCTCCAATGGTTTAAGGGTCACACTGAGCTGTGTTTTCTCCTCCATTGCTTTATTTCCATAGGCCAGGGCAGGCAGCAGTGTATATAACTCCCTCATACCCCCTGCACTGGAAAGCAGAAGGATCTTGCCTCTACATTAGGTTTGCCCAGATTATTGGGAATGAGGACAGTAAGTCATCACACCCTCTCCTATACCCATGTCTTCATGCTGATTATGGATCTCACCACCCTTTCAACATGCTCTGGCTCTTACCCCTTTGCCATTCCTGCGTTCACTGTAGCGGAGTTCAAAATGTTGTCTCGGATTGCTGGCCAGGAGAAGTGAACCAGAACGTGAGAGGTCCCAGACGCACTGAGTTTTTCAGAAGGTGCAAGCTTTGACTGAAGCTTGCTTACGACTGCCCACCCTGCCTGGACTCACTGTTGCCTTTTGTGGGAGTAAAACCATGGGACAGTATTTTCCTTGGGAAAAGGAGGATAAAATATGTGCCCTCCCTCTACCTTTGCTTCCCTTTCTCTTTTCTACACAGGTGCCTGGTTTTGTGATATTTGTGGAGATGTAAGACTAGGACAGTTTATCTGTGTTTGTTCTGTGTAGCAGCTGGTCCTGAGTCCTCTTTAGGACCCATATGTTGAAACAATTTGGGACAGCACAAGACTGTGCTACAGACTAT
This sequence comes from Buceros rhinoceros silvestris, assembly GCF_000710305.1. NCBI lineage: Eukaryota > Metazoa > Chordata > Aves > Bucerotiformes > Bucerotidae > Buceros > Buceros rhinoceros. Next base: position 51,655 of record NW_010393515.1, on the reverse strand, counting down.
GCTGTCAAACAAAGTCCTCCCTACACCTTGCTGGTCATTAGTGCCAAGGACAGGGATGGGGAGAAGACCTGTGATAGCTGAACGTTTCCTTGACTCTTTTCTTGTGCTCCTTGTTACAGGACTGACACATGTGCTGATCATTAGCAACACCAGTGAACAAGTTGTGATCATTGTGAGGAGCGCCTTCCCTGCTTTCTCCTCCCTGCCCTCACTCCCGGTTCACAACTGCTCAGCAGGGGTGTGCTCCAGCCACCTTGCATGTCCCTTCTCTATCTCTGGACACTTCTTCATGGTCCCTTTTCCACCTGCACTAACTGAAATCATTCCTGGTTTTTGTCCCACCATGTGGCCATTTTCTAGCCCTCACTCACTGCAAACACTCCCAGCAGTGTCTGTAGAGGTGGCTTCATGTGCTTGGTGCCTGTTTATCCGAAGTAGCCGGCATTTGAATCTATCCCCTGGAGCTGAAGGCAAGGCGCTGAAGGGGTGTTTTGTGAGTCACCATCTGATTTCATTCATTGATGAAAGTCACTACCGCTGCTTCATGCACCTGCCTGACATCAGCCAGGGCACTGATGAATTAAAAGCCGTGCCAGCAGCCAGGAGATGTGCTCAGGTTTGCCCAGGGCCTGCCATGGGTGAGTGACTGATCATTGTAAGTTGTAAATGAATCATAGGACACAAGAGTTGGGATTCAATCTTCTCTCCCCTTATGGTCCCAACACCATCCCCAGTTCCATTTCAGCCCTGGCCAGTTATCCCTGGTACAGCTCAGGGGTTGGCATGGGCAGAGGACCATTCCCAACAGGCAGTTAGGATGCAGCCACCCTGCTTAGGAGAGTGAGAAGGATGAGTATTGTGGGCACGGCCAGACCTCAGGGCTGGGGACCGGGCTCCAGCATGGGTTTATTCCATTGTGAAGGTGTAAGATCAGCATCTGCTCTGGCCTCGAGCACTGCAAGGGTTTGCGCCTTCGCCGTTCCTGCATCCCAACTGCTCTCAGCACCGTCTCTTCTGATAGCCTTTCCTAGGAGCTGGGTAAAAGAAATGATCCCCAGTCTAGCAGGCTTCTTTCTGCTCCAAGACTCAACTGCAATTTGGAGCTTCCTCCAAGCATCAGGCCAAGGGCGTTGGCTTGATGACTGCCCCACGTAAGATGCACACGCGCCATGGACTGTACTTTATGCTGAGGTGGGTGAGTGCTGCATGCGGAGAGGCTCATGCGAGCCAACCGTTGTCACGGTAACGAGAGAGTTGGTGCGGAGGTGGAGAGGGGATGCCGAGAGTGCAGAGGATTCGGGGAGGCGGGGGGGCTGGGGGGGTCTCCCATCATCTGTCAATGCAGAGGTTCCCCCAAGGTAGAGACATCGCGCTGCTGCGTTCCGTGCCGGGGCTCAGCAGCTTGCTGGCTCAGCTCCTCCCCGCTGGCAAGGCTGAAGTTGATGGATTTGCCTGCACTGTTCCTTCTCCAAGTCAACCTGTTCCTCCCTGTAGCACCAAAAAAAAAAAAAAGAAAGAAAAAAACCCAATAGGGCAGGCTCTTAGTGAGAAAAGAAGGAAGATCCAGGGGTGTGTGGAGGAGAAACACCAGTTTTCCGGTCCTGTCCTACCTGTGATTCTTGTGTGGCAGTGTGGCACTAGAAGGCAGCAGCATAACAACATCATCCATCAATACTTGACTGCTTCAAGGCAAATGCAGTCACCCCTTCCTCTGTCTTCCCCAGAAAACAGCCTGCTCTCCACCTTGTCCCTCATCAGGGAGCTCTGAGAGGTGGGACAGAGGTGATGCAGAACCACTGGCATGGCTGGCAGAACACAGCCCTGGCGCAGGGGCCTTCATCACTTTTCTATCCTTCTCTGCAACTCTGTTGGCCATTTGAACACTTGCTGGCTTCTCCCAGGGAGACAGCAGGGAGGTCACCAAAGGCCACGTCAGGCCTGTTGCTATGGTTCAGGGGTGATGATGGCAGGGAGCAGAGGTTTGCATGTGGCTGTCAGGGGGTGCGGAGAGAACGCCACAGAGCAGCTGTGGGAACAAGATTCTGGGGAGTCCTCCGGGCTGTGCTTACTCCCAGGTTGAGCTCTGGCCGGGTCTGGGCCAGTATGAGTTGTACCAAGGACCATTTTATCAGTTTTGGTGTGAACGGTGAAGTCCCAGTGGCATGGCAGTGTTTAACTCATGGTTCTAGATGAAGCCATGGTGGCCATGGCTCTTGCCACATGTCTGGGGTGGAATAGGCACCTAAGCATAGGTGCATACTCCCTAGTGAGATCTTACTCCTTGGCCCAGCTTCTCCAGATCTTCCCATACCTACATTGCCTTGCTGAGGATGTACCCACTGCTTTTCATGAAATTTTGGGGGCAGGTCACTGGAACCTGCAAGTGGGCCTTTGACTGCCAAAAGGCAAAGTGACAGAATTGCATTTATTAGCAGTGTTAATGAGACCACCATGAAGAAATGCATTTATATGATCTTATGGTATCATTGTGGGGGTTGAAAGTCCTCACGATGGGCTGGATGGAGAAGAAGGTGCCTGAGCAGTGGGAGATTCACTGCTGCCTTTTCCTGGCTGCACCACAAAGAGCACCACGAAGTCTTGCTTGTGGCCTCAACTCAAAATCTCGGCCAACTCAAAGAATGAGTCCCCAGCTGGGCTTGGGATGAGATTTCATCACCACCAGGATGAGTCCTACTAAATATCAGGTGCTCATCTGAGCCCTCTGTCGAGTGCCTCTGTGTAGGCAGGATAAATCCTAAATTGCCCCAAGGCAATGGGGGTCACTAACAGGATGGAGTAAGTGCTCAATACTGTTAATCCATGAAACCGTTGGCTTTGTCACTCTGGCTTGTTCTACAGCCTGGAGTGATCCCAGCCACAGCCGAATCACAGAATCACAGAACGGCAGAGGTTGGAAGGCGCCTCTGGAGATCATCCAGTCCAACCCCCTGCTAGAGCAGGGTCACCCAGAGCAGGGTGCCCAGTTTGGTGTCCAGGCAGTTTTGGGATCTCTCCAGAGCGGGAGACTCCACCATCTCTCTGGGCAGCCTCAGGAAGTTTTTCCCCAGTTCAGGTGGAACTTCCCGTGTTCCAGTTTGTGCCCATTGCCCCTTATGCTGTCACTGGGCACCACTGAGAAGAATCTGGCCCCTCCTCCTGACACACACACCCCCCCACCGCTTTAGCTCATGATCACATTGAGGAGGTCCCCTCTCAGGCTGCTCTCCTCCAGCTGAACAGCCCCAGGGCTCTCGGCTTTCCCTCGGCACAGAGATGCTCCAGTCCTCTCCTCGTCCTTACAGCCTTCACTGGACTCTCTCCAGTAGCTCCTTGTCTCTCAAACTGGGGAGCCCAGAACTGGACACAGGACTCCAGATGTGGCCTCACTTGGGCAGAGCAGAGAGCAGGAGAACGTCCCTCAACCTGCTGGCCTCCCTCTTCTGGGTGCACCCCAGGAGACCACTGGCCTTTTTGGCCACAGGAGCACATCGCTGACTCATGGGGAACTTGTCCACAATCAGCACAACTCAAGTGAGAGGTGAGGAAGAGGAGTAGGGTCAGACATCAGGAGACACAAGAGTGCAGCCAAGAGAGAGCTGCAGAGGCTCGGAGAAGTGGCTGAAACGCATCCGTGGCTAAAAACGTGCCTTCACTGGGACTTCCAATGGGTCTCTAAAGGCACTGGAAATCACAGGCGTATTTATTCACTTCCAGTTCTTCATCCTGCATTGAACCTGATGGTGGTGATGGATATTAGGGCTGATTATTATCTTATTATTATTATTACTATTATTATTATTTTGCCAGATGCAGGGTGTATACCTGGCTGTTGCAGCTCTCTGCCTCTTCTCTGCTGCTCAAGTGACTCCTAGGGACCTGCTCCAGTTTAGTCCTGGGGACCTGAAGTGACTCCGTAGCAGATGTGGATTTTGTTAGAGCTTTG
>NW_010393515.1:28258-46993 GCF_000710305.1 Buceros rhinoceros silvestris | reverse complement strand
CTCAAACACACCCGCTGAGTGTATAAATAAATATTTATTTATAAATATATTCAAAGAGCATCACCTTGCTAAACACTGTGCTGAGCTGGAGACCAAAGGGCTGGGAAGAGGGAAAAAACGTGCTAGTGGGGAAATGAACGTCAAGAGCAAACCTGAATCACTTGTGGGCTGCAAAGCTCTTGGTCACGGAACTTGATTAATGTTCATATTTGAGCTGGTCCACAGCTTTGGGAAGAATGATAAGGTCATGGTTTTGAACTTTAGGTCTCTTGTGGCTGGTTTCTGGCTGCTTTTTTGATCATGTTAAATATATTGTTCAGAAAATCCTCAAAAAAAGTTCTCTTCCCCCCTAGGCACCCACCCCCCACCCCCCAAAAAACCCAACCATCCTGCCCTGAGCATCTTCTCAGCTTTGATTTTTGATTTGCAGTTGATTCCTTTCAGCAGAAACAGGTCTTGGACATGTCACAAACTTCGGTGTCATCTGACTTTAGTGCTGTGGCTGAGCCCTTGAGGCACCTGGGGAAACTGAGGCACATCTCAGAGCTCAGGGCTTTTGAGTGCTTTAATCGGAAAGAAAAAGAGGGGGGGTGTTCAAATCCAAGTGTCTGGGAGCAAAGGGTACCACAATTGCTGAGTAGTTCAGGCTTTTCAGTGCAGTGTATTTTTTATTGCAAGGTTTAGCATCTGGGTAGGCAGGAAACACAGAGCCCATGGAAAATTTCCCCCCAAAGCGTAAGTAGAGGTTAATTTACATCCAGGAGGGTCTTTCTGTAAGTGTGTCTTTACATGGCAACACGTTGCATCCACGTGTGTGTGTGTGTATACAGTTATTCAAAGTCCTTTTTTGATCCATATAAGCATCATTTTTAGAAGTCAGCTGGGCTTTTAATCTCTTGGGCTTCTGAAGAAATGTTATATTTAGGAAACATTACAAAAACCCCGAGCTCCTGACCACTTGTTAGTGCTAAGCAGAAGGAAACCTTGTGCCTCGGGGCTTTGGGGACTTGGGCTTTTGAAGGTGAAGCTTGCAGGGAAATCCTTGCAGCACGAAGTGCAGCCCCTGCCTGATTATACAGTTCGTGGTGCTAATAAAAAGAGAGAGGAAGAGCTTTTTGTGATGCTGTGGTGTGATTGGGGCTGAACGCCCTTGGTGGGGCGAGAGTGGAGCCAGGAGGGATGTGGGGATGTGAGGTGGGGGACGTGGTGCTCATGGAGGGAGCAAAGGAGGCTTTGTGCTCATGTCCCCGTGCCCAGCAGGCGTTCAGGTTGCGCACATGCCCTTTGGATGGTCGATCAGGCTCTTCGCCCCTGTGAGATAGGGGACATTGCATGCAACTAACCAGGCACAGTGCTGGGGTGTCAGCAGGGAGGGCTGTAGGTGCCTAACTTGAGTGAAGCATCCTGGCATCTCCATGGCTCCCCGTGGCCAGCCAGTCCTGTCCCTTGGTGCTGCAGTGGGGACAGGATTTTAGTGCATGCAAACATTCGCTGTTCCAGCGGTGACAGCTCCTGGAATGACCCCGTCGCCACAGGACCGTTCCCTTTATCTGTAGCGGTGGTGCGCTAGAGGAGGAGACGGAGGGAGGAGGAGGAGGAGAGGGAGGCTGGGAACTGATTACGTGGGAGGCATTTTGTCCAGCACCAGCAGCAGCAGCAAAGATGCAGATGAAAGAAGCACTGCACCTAGGGGAAAAGGCGATGGCGGGGAGGGTCTGGTGTGCCCACAGGTGGGCTGGTGCGGATGCGCCCAGCTCGGCACCTCCTGTCCCCAGGCACCCCTCCACCCCAGTGGGGCTGTGTGACTGCCAGGGCTCGGATTAAGATGGATAGATTGGTGAGAAGCGTTTGGTGTGACTGGAATAGAAAGTGCGGTGGCTTCGTGCTGACTTGAGGGCACGGATCCAGAAAATAGCATTGCTTAGGAGATGATTACTTTACTATTGGAGCCTGTCCTTAAAATAGCAAGCTCACTCCTCACTGCCCCTCCCACCCTCTTTGCCTGTGCACATTCCTAGTGATAGGTGTGAGAGTCTTGGGGTGTCTGTCCCCCTCACCCCAGTTTATTCCTCATTTATTTCCCTCATCCGTGTCTCATCATACTTGGTAAAGATGTCCTTGAAGGCCTCCCTCTCAGTGCTCAGACCATGGTGGGGCAGAGCTCAGCTCCGACCGTTGCATTTGTAGCAGGGGAAGGATTGGGAAGAGCTGGTGCTCCCTGGGGTAGCCACAGGGTGATGAATGCAGTGTGGGAGTCCCCACACCTGGGGTGATGCTGGGATGTCACCCAGCATCGCTGGGGAACACCAAAGCCATTCCCTGGATGTCTCCCTCTGGGTGGGTGCTGGCTGTGAGCCCTGGGGTAGGGTCCTGCAAGGACATGCTGCAAGCCTTGGTGAGCGATGCTTTGCAAAACCCCAGCCCCAGGCTGTCCACACAGCCTGGCTCCAGCCACTGTTCCTTTTTGTTTTTTTTTTTTCCCACATCGGGAGAAGCAATGAGGAAAACAAAGCCAAAAACAGAGCAGGGAGCTACCCAGGGCAGTCACCGATCCCTTGGAGCTGAAGCTTTCAGCACAAGCAGAGCCTCATGCCATCATCATGCAGGGACATGAGGTCCGCGCCGCATCCCATGGGTGCATTTGCGTCTTCTGCTCTGGCGTAGAGAAAGCCACACGTGGCACAGGAGTCATCTGTGCCGAAGGCTGGAAGGGGAAGTGGCAGACCTCTTCTACCGGCTCAGCTAGGATACCATGAGTCAGAGACCTCAGCAAGGGGTCTGAGCTCATTTCAGGGCTAAACTTAGTTCAGAGAGTCCTAGCAGCCACTCGGGAGCGTTGCCACGTTGGGACGGATGCCCTGTAGCAGGATTTTGTAGGCCAGGCCATCCGGTTATTATTGTTAATGTTAAAAATACTCTCTGCTGAGTTATAGAGGCTTTTGATCCTGCTCGGCTGTCTCCGTGTGGACATCTCATGTCTTCCCATGTCCTGGGTTTGCTTAAAATGCTGAATCCTTGCAAAAGAAGGGAAACGAAATTTCTGGAACTGAGGGTGTCCTGGGAGACAAAAACTGGGGTCACAAAATAAAGAGCAATGGGCCATCCAGGGGAGAGTGGGGAGAGCCATAGGGTGTCTGCCCCCATGCATGTAGCAGTGTCCAGGCCCTGGCACAGGGTCTGTCACTTGGCTGTCTACACTGGTCATTTATCATGGTACCAGCTGGCCAAGAGCAACAAGCACTGACCCACATAATGGCCAGGCTTGTGGCGGGGACCATGACCATTCTCACAAAGTGGTGTGGATAGAGCCATACCAGAGGGCACAAGAGCTTAGTAATATGGACACACCCCTAAAGACTGAGCTTTCCTCTCCCATTTCCCCAGTCTTGGGGCAGCCTCAATCTAACTGGGACTATGCAATTTCAGGCATGTCATTTTCAACTTGGAAGACACCAGTCGAGGCAGCCCCCCCAGCCATTAACTGGGACCAAGCTGCTTAGGTGTGGTTTCCACCATGTCAACATTGGGCTGTGATGGTCTGAAGGTCTTCTGGAATCTTCTGCCCTACCTGAAAGACAGGCATCAGATTCACCCTCACCTCTGTGAGCAAATTAAAAGGTGCAAGGGTACTCAACCATCCACAGTACTAAAATGATGTCATGGTCACTAGCACAGCGTTGACCAGGTTGAAGAGTTGCTGGGTTGAGTTTGGGAGTGAGCAGAACCCAGCCCACAGGCCATCCCCAACAGGCAGCTCAGGCGCAGCCACCCTGCTTTGTCGAGTGAGGATTTGGTGGTGTGGGTTTTGGGCCAGAGCTGGAGAAATATTTCTAAAATAATTCGGTATCTAAACTGATGCAAACAGCTGCATGGGCACGCTCTTGTTAGTTTCAGCTGGCCTTTTCTCTGCTAAATCAAAGATGACGACTCTTGCAGCGCGTTTGGCATTTCTTAAAGGAAGTGTCATAAAGGAGCTGGTTATTTCTTCTTAGTAATACTGGTAAACCAATTTGGAACAAGCTCTAACAAACTTAGAGGAGCCCTTTGGACACCAGGGTAAGATCTCATGCCGACAGCCTTGCCGAGCATTTCTGTTTGGTTTGAAGGGTGACTTGAAAATTTGTGGACAACCTCACACGGGAGCATCTCTGTTCTCCCTGAAAAATGAAAACCAAAACAAACTAAAACCAAAACATGGAAAAAATTATGTTTGTGCTTAGTGAAATGTTTTGTCTGACCTTCTGGCAGGGACAGACATAGAGAGGGGCTGGGGCAGGTATGGGGAGGGAGCAGATGGGCAGACCCCATGCCAAGAGGAGAGCAGGTCCTGAGACACTGGGTATGGGGATGGTTCAGAGGTTGGGGCCATGTTTGTGACCAGCACGAGGACAGGATCAGGGACACAAGAATGACCTTTTCCAACAATGTGGGGATGTCCAAGGATAGGAGAGGAAGTGGGAACATGGGGGAGAAGCAACAAACTAAAGACAATCCAGAGCCAATATCTAACTAATCTCCTTGACAGAGATTCCTGGGGCCATTCTGGTAATTTGGGGAATTTTATTTTTTAAAACTGCCCGTTCTGGGATTAGCTCTCAGGAGAGCAAGGGCTGGAAATATTTGTCAAGCTATTTGTGACTCAGCAGCTGGGAAGTGCTGATTGCTGGCAGCAGCTGATGTCCGAAAAGCATCTAAGTCTTTATTATATTATCCAAAAAGGCCACAGACTTTCTTTTTAATCACTCCAGCTTCAGAACAACGAGTTCTCAAGCCTTCAAGGAGGACTGGGATCACAGGGCAGAAGAAGGCACTGCAGGAAAAAATTTTGATCTCTTTCTCAAAAGCTCTTCAGTTGTCCTAGGTGCTCCAACCAGTCACATTGCCGTGGGGTGTTCCCTTTGAATTTAGGCAAGATGAGCAACCCTAAATCAGCCAGTCTGGTGTCTGGCTGCTCCCAGCAGTACATGGTAGATAAAGTTTGCGATGTTTCTAGGGAGTATTGCTTCTGTGTTCGCATGGGAGGGTACCGTCCTTTCTCACATGTCCCTGGAAGGCTGATTTCCTTGAGAGTGTTCCCTCCAGGCCAGAGGAGTACTGAGCAAGTTACGTCACTGCTCTGTGGCTCGGTTTCCAGCACTTGTAGACTCAGTAGATAACATCACCTCAAGAGTATCTCATCTCTGTCTCAGTCTTGGTCAGCAGCTCTAAGCACACCTATAGCATTGTTTTACTGGTTACTTATCGACCCATCAAGGTGCTCTGGCCTTGGAAAGATCTTCTTCAATCACAGTTCAAGTCCCGGATTGATTTGCATGGCCAGGTCCAGCGAGTGAGTGGCCACAGCAAAGCGCTTTGATGATGCTGTGTCAGGTCAGGGGTGAGAAGTGAGACCTGCCTCCACCCTTCTTCAGGGCCCTTGGCTGTAGCTCATGCAATGAAGCAGGTCAAACCACTCTTGCTACTGTTTATCCCTTTTCCCTCAGCCTCTTCTTGCCTTTACAGCTCCTGTTTGTCATTCAGAGACAAACTCCCCTGCAGCTTTTCCCTCTGTTGCAATTATAGACTTGCTTCCTCTGTTTGTCTCCAAACTCAGCCTGCCCAGTAAAGCTGATAGCCAGGAAGTTCCCAGGATGCTGTGAGGCTAAGCAGCCAATCCACATTAGCAAATGAGCCAGACGCACTCATGGGAATGAGCCAGATTCACGGCCAGTTTCCCTTGGCCGAGTGGAGGCAGCAGAATGTCAGCAACATGCACCCACATCTCCGTATGGACAAGAGCGTACCTGTGAGTCCCATCACCAGGGTTGAGCATCCCCGCTGCCTACTGGAGAAAGGGTCCTGCCAAAGCTGTGGTGGGCAGCAATAGCATCTCAGCTATTGCACCTGACGGGCACAGAAGAGGCACCCATTTGGGACAGGGGATCCAGAGAACCTTTGCTCGTTTTTTGTTGTATCCAACGATGAACAGAAGTGGGCATAAAATGAGGGAAGCAAAAGGAGAGAAGCTTTCAGAATTGTAGAATGGTTTGGGTGGGAAGGGACATCCAAAGGTCATCCAGTCAAAACCCCCCTGCAGGGAGCAGGGACATCTGCAACTAGAGCAGGTTGATCAGACCCCCCCAAAGTCCAACCTGACCTCCACTGCTGCCAGGGATGGGGCTTCTCCCACCTCTCGGGGCAACCTGGGCCAGGGTCTCCCCATCCTCAGCAGAAACAGTTTCTCCCTTCTCTCTCGTCTCAATCTCCCTCTTCCAGTGTCACCCATCACCCCTTGTCCTGTCCCAACAGCCCCTGCTCAAAAGCCCCTCCCCAGCTTTCTCAGAGGCCCCTTGAAGCACTCAAAGGCCGCACTAAGGTCTCCCCGGAGCCTTCACTGCTCCAGGCTGAGCACCCCCAGCTCTCTCCCTTGTCCTCCCAGCAGAGGGGTTTCAGCCCACAGATCATTCCTGTGGCCTCATCTGGACTCGTTCATGTCTCTCCTTGTGGTGAGGACCCCAGAGCTGGACATGGCACCATGGAATCCAGGAGGGCACTTTTCACTGGAAACAAGCAGGAGTGGAGTGAACTGCTTTGTCCCCAGGGAGCATGATGTTGGGCACAGCTGGGTGGAGAGCGTGGGCAAGTCACCATATGAGTTATTGAAAATGAGAAATACTTGGTGAAGAAGATCAGGACTGACACTAAATGAGGTTTGTGCCTGCTTTAAAGAGGATGTAGGTGTCCTTCTCATTACCAGAGCTGGGAAAGCTGAGTGGCATCTGCTAGGGTTTGGTTTGTGTGACAGGAGCTTGCAGAGGCCAAGGTTGGAGCCCTGTTGCACTACATTTTTAGAGACAGAAGCACATGTTATAATCCCTGTCCTGAAAGATAGGGGAACACAAGGAAAACACCACTCTTTAGAAGGTCAGTAGCTAATTTGGGACTAAGACTCGTGTCTCATTTGGGACTCACAGCCTGGGGCTGTGGACCAGGTGCCTCCTAAAGACTCAGTTCCCTTTAGGATGAATATCTTCAAGGAACCAAAGGAACAGAGTTGCCTGAAACTGTGCTCTGAAACCATGAAGGTTCATGGTGAAAGAACCAGGGGCAACCAGTGAAATGATCAGGAACAAGCCTCAAAACAATACGTGGTAGTGCAGGGTGTTATTGCATGGTGTCACTTGGTGCTGCAGGGTGCTGTGGAGGTTGGGGCTGGATGCCTCTTTGAAACAGAGAGCAGTTGTCCATGGAGGGCACATCCACCAGTGGATAGCGATTCAGCCTGCAGATCAGAAAGTCCCTGCGCTGCTGATCTGCAGTGTCTGCTGGGCACAGGAGAAAGTCACCCTATAAAACTTCCCTAGGCACCTGCTATTTGTCACCACGAAAGAGCAGAGACCTCTAAGTAGATCTTTGGGTTGATGCCTATCTCTTCTATGAATCTCTCAGGGGAGAGTGGGAACAAGAGGCAAATGGATTACAGCAGTTCCCAGCTTTCATGTGGGTACTCCCGAACACCTCTAACAGCTTGTCCTCGAGCCAATGGTGTGAATCAGGCCCTTGAACATCAACAAGAACTTGCTATGGATTCTTTCCAAACCTGCTTTCACACATTTCTCTCCAGAGACACACTGTGTCTTAATCTTAAATCTTCTCACCTCGTTCTTAACCAAAAACCAAGGGCTCACTCAGAAAGCAGCTGCTGGGCACAAATTCAGCAAGTTCTTCTCTGTGCCTTCCTAGGAATGAAAACTTATTGGGTAAAGACCTTGAAGGACCATGGGCATGTCCCTGCTGGTAAATCTGTGGAAGATTTTGTGCCATTTTGGTTCTGCCATGAGGCAATTACGACTGAAAATCAACACTAAGCCTCTAACAAACCTACAGTGGCTGCGTGTTCCCCTGTGATTCCTTCTCCAGCCCCGTAATCTAAGAGTGGCCAAAGTGCCCTGCAACATGACACACTCATGCCTCATAGAGTGCCCTTTGTGAAGGCAGGGCCAGCATTTCAGTGCCTGTTCCCTGAGATTTATATATCCAGTAAGTTGTAGGAGTGGGATGAGTGATCTCGACTAGAAAACTGGTGAGGTGCATGGGAGAATCAATAATTCCCTGAGCAAAGGCTCATTCCCGTCTCTAAACTCATTGGTTTTACGGTCTCTCATGTCTTTCTTCTGATGTGAGCACAGGAAGTCGTTCTAGGACAAATCCCAGTCTGTTAGTCTTGCCCAGGAGGACAAGTTACATTCTTTTTCTGTCTCCAGCTCTGCTTTCAGCCCTGCCCGTGTGTTCCTCTTTGCTTTCTTCTGTGCAAAGAACATCTCTGAAATAGGTAATTTCCAACTGTGTGTGGGGGAACTGGAATAGCCAGACTTTGTGTTTACAACAAATGGACTCAAGAAGTTGACCTTTAGGATATGCAGGTGGAATTGGGTTTCTGCAATAGTTTGCTTCAGAAATAATACTGGAAAAATTTATATATTTGAGAGAGAGAGAGAGAGAGTGTGTGTGTGTGCGCGCGCGCGCGCGCGTGTGAAGGCATAGCCGTGTGGATCTGGATACAAATACAGATGCAGGTATAGATGTATAGAGACATATACGTCCACGTATTTCAGTTGATATCCAGACATCATTTTGCAGCTGTTTGCAGCTATTTCATTGCTACTGTTGCAGCCCTCTGATTCCAAAATATCCAACCATCATCCTGTAAAATAAAAATAATGTTTTAGAAGTTAATAATCCTAATTTAAAAAAAAAAGGAGGTCTCCTGTTTTGATTAGGGAAGATTTAAAATATTTCTAGGGATGGGATCATGCCAGTGAAATAACAGATTTTAACATGCGATCCTTGCCTGTGGGCAGCTATCAGTTGGAAAAGTGTTACCAGCCATAGTGACCTCCAGAGCTTGGTGAGGAGCAGCATCCTTGAGGCTGAGGCACCACTCTGGGACATGGAAGTTAGAATTTTCTTCTGGGGTCTGACACCGTTTCGCTTGATTCATCACTTCCCGATCACTACTCCTGACTGGAGCTGGAAGACATCCCTTTGTAGGACCAAGGCTGAGATCTCCAGTGCTTCTGTGCTACAGGAAGATGTAAAAGAAACTCTGGTGCTAATAACCATAAATCATCTGGGGAGGACTGATTCCAGCTGTGTGCTATCCCTTTTCTAGGGAGAGGAATGTAACCATTATCATAATACAAATAATTAAATTCACACTGGTGAATGAGTCATAAAGAGGCCATCTTCTGAATCAGTAAAATTTCCAGAAATGGCAGAAAATCAGACACCATCCAAGAGTAAATGTTAATATCTCAGCTTCTATTTTCTTCTAGGAATGGGAGAAGGAAGTTGAGATCCTGTCCCTCTTTGTTCTGCAAAACAACCTTTATCTTTGTGGAAAATCGTTTGACAAGTGGGATTTTCAACTTCTGGATATTATTTTTTGGATAATCAAAATGTCCCAGGTCAGCTCAATGTTAATCTGTGTCCACCCTTGTCCCAGTGCCTTGCTCAGCCTGTGAGCTCCTCACTCATCATTCCTTCAAGAGCTCTTCCACAGAACTGCTCAAAAAAAAATCAGTCAAGTAACGTAATAAAATGCTTAAATGATTTAATACATCTATTTCCTGATAAATCAGGACTTAATAAATTGTACCTTTTTTCTCTCTCACTCATTTTCTTCCTTCCTTCCTTCTTTTATTACTTCCTTCCTTTCTCTTAAAATCAAACACATTATTGAATTTGTTTGAGATGGTGCCTGTTTCAGAAGCTGTATAAATCTGGAGAAAATCATTAAGCTCCGCTGAATTTATTGAAAGTTATAAAGTTTTTAAATCTACAAATGTTTGACATCTTTGAGGAATTATTAATTAATGCATACCATTAAGTACTGTTAAAACTCATGTTGCATTTATGAAGCATTTGAGCTTCATTGAATATGCAGATCAGGTAATTCGTCTTTTTAAGCTCCATCAATCTTTTTGTTCTTAAAAAAGACAGGGGCTAATGTGAAGGAGGAGAAACTAAAGTTGGTGGCGTTCTTAGCGTAGGAGAATTCACAGCGAAAATCGGGATTTCTCTATTTCCAGGAATATTTCTCTATTGCCAGGGACAGTCTTTTTAGCAGGCCCAGAGAGGTGGGAGAAGCCCCATCCCTGGCACCATTGGAGGTCAGGTTGGGTGTTGGGGCTCTGATCAACCTGTTCTCATCGCAGATGTCCCTGTTTCCTGCAGAGGTTGGACTGGATGAGCTTGGAAGATCCCTTCCAGTTCTGTGATTCTATGAATTTTCATCTAAGACTGCCAGATGCCCTCCTGATTTCTGATGTCTTCAGCTTTCTATTAACACAGTGACTGGTGGTGTTGCTTAGGGTCATGGTCTTGTCCTCAGTCATTGTCCTTCAGTCACTGGGGGCTGGTGGGTAGCGTTGAGGTGGGACAGTAACACAAGCTTGAGAAAAGCAAGTCCATGTATGCTAGACAGTCACCCGGAGGTGTGAAGTTTCTCGAGGAGACTGTGAAGTGTTTGGAGTTCCTGGGTGGAAAGCGTCTGTAGGCTGCACAGATGGTTGACAATGTCTGATCTGTATGGATGTTAAGAAGGTTGCTAGAAAAAATGAGGGGCAACTGAGACACAAAGGGAGGGAGGTGACCTGACCTCATTGCAGAGAAGTGTCATCTGTTTACTCATACCTAACCTACAAGGAGGGACTGAGGAAGCCAGGTGGGCCAGCCCAAGGAGGAGAAGGTGGTAAGTGATTGAATTGTTGTCTTCTAATATCAAGTAGAGGATACAGAGAAAATCAAAACACACTTTTCTCAGAGATGACCAATAAAAGGATGACAGGCAGTAGGCACAGGCTGCAGTGACAGAAATCCTCAGGTAACTTCATCTGATGTCCTAGCTGGCCGGGAGCTCCAAACTCCACCACTAAGCCAGCAGGAAGTCCCCAGTGCAGGGCAACAATCAATTCCCCAGTCACTATATTCTTGAGACATGAGTGTTGCTACTGGCAGCCCATTGCTGCGAAATCAGAGCATCTCCCTCAGCCTCCCCAGCTTGTAACATGTCCAACCTATTTGGGCAGTGTCAAACATCTGGAAGGAGAAGAGAGCAGTGAGTGTCCTCTTTACATACTCCCAGGCATACCAATCACTGCATCCTGCCCCGTTGCAGTTTGCAGCATCGTGACTACCTGTGGAGATAGATGTTGGCCATCAGATTGCATTAAGGTCCAATTAACTATTTCTTTGGTTAGGTTTATTTATGACTAGTCACACCAAAACCATTAAAGGGACTCACAGGCTTACTCAAGCAGCACTCAAGAAACAGAATTACCCTTTGTTACTGCTAAAGTCTTACTTACTGCTGAACGTTACTGTTAAAGCAATGATTCACTTTGTTGAGTTTACCAGAAACTGAACGGTCTGACACAGAGGCCAGAAACCTCACCTTACATTTGGGACATCACGCAGAATCATCTGGTTGGAAGGGAGTGGTAGAGAGTGATGAGGTCTTTCCTGAGCCTCCTTTTCTCTAGACTAAAAAGCCCCAGGTCCCTCAGCTGCTCCTCATAACTCTTGCAAAATATCTGCCCGACATGGTGCACTTGTTTTATCCATTGTCCACATGGATTTTTGTAAGGACATCTTTACCGCCTTCGTATGTGACAGCATCATTCTTGCTGGCCCTACAAATCACTCAGTCAAACTCAGTTTAGTATTTAACCTCACTTTGTCATGGTTATATTGCACTTAAGAACTATCCCTGCACTTCCTCTCTAACTGAAAATAATTTGAGCAAATAAATGACTAACTGAATAGAATTACCATGTCTCTATTATGGTCTCCAACAAGGTTGCTGAAACTTTCCCGGCTAAACAGGTAGTTTCTGTATGCAATGCCAAGAAAGTTTCTCAGGTTTAAATTTCACCTGCTTACACCTCTGCAAAGGTAAAACTCTTCTAGCAAGGCCAGCACAGGAGGCTGCTGTTACAGGGCACCACTTGCATGTGGAGTCAAGCAAGTTTTACAGCTAATGAGGCTACATTTGAAGGATGGATGAGGAGGGCAGAGAGCTCAGAGTTTCTCTGTGCTTTGAAATGAGTGATTGCTTCACTGATCTCAGGACGTTCTGGTCACCTGGGACCTCCGACGCTTAGGAAGCAAGCTACAAACCCAGAGGTCCCCATCCCTGCCGGTGGGGCTGGACGTGGTTGAAGTTGGAGGCTACAGATGCTTTCCAGTTTGGTGTAATCCCAGTTGAGGGTTTTCATGGATAGAGAACCCGTATCATATGAATTATCCAGGGTTATTAAAGACAGTTGAACTTCAGTGCAGGCTTAAGAGGTTGCATTTACATGAGGATGTAGTGGAAAGTTGGTTAAAACCCCAGATAGGCATCTTCTGAACAAATGGCCCCTATTAGACATGAAATGAAATGAAATAAACAAAAATTATACTGGCAGAGGGTGTATGCCCAGGGCATTGAATGCAGAATAATTCTCTGGCTTTGAAAATCACACTTTCTGGTTCAATTTTCCAGTCACTCTTTAGGAAAGCTTGAGAAGGTCTGTACTTCTTGGGCTGAACTTTGGTTAGGCGGGCACTATGATCTGAGTAACTTCTTTTAGACAAAATAAGCCTAGTGACTTAAAGGCCAAGATCAGCCCCATGAAGGACTTCTTGCACTGAGCATGCCGTGGACTGGTCTTGAGTGATCAGAGGTTGAAATGAGGTGAAGGCAAAATATCTGTGTGAGTATTTCCTGATAGACAAATCAAGAGGTGGATCAAGAAAAAAAATTGCTTAGGAGAAAAATTAGAGATGGCCTTAAGCCTCATCTATCCCAGGACTTATTCTGGACTCCATACTTGACATCAGTGGTTCGTAATTAATTCCCTGTGTTGATGCTCCTATTCCAGAATCAGACACGCCTTATTTCCAATTAGTTCAATCCACCCGGGACACCGCCACAAAACCAGGTTAAGAAATTAGCACAAATCAGCTGAGCTTTGGTAAGCAACTGGAGAGGTAGGCAAGCCCATAGAAATTGCAAAGGAATCCAACTTAATTTGACATACCAGACAAGAGGATAAAGTCAGAGAAATACCTGCCTCTGAGTAAAGAACTCGCACGTGAGCAATAACCAAGTCTCAGCTGATGTACGGGAATATTTGAAGCTGCAGTGATGTGATATAGTGTAAGAGTCCCCAGCACCACTGGGAAATAGCTCTTCTGCTCTAAACTCTCTTTCTGCTATAATCAGAGTGATTTTTTTTCCCCTGAAGATAAAGCTGCAGAGAAAAATTCGTAGATCAGTAGCCTGACTAGGAGAAGGAGTTGAGAGAGCTCCATTCTGGGCATAGTGCTGATCGTTTACCAATTCTTTTACCACTTGATGTACAAGTTAACAAATCACTGCTTTAGTGTTTCTGTATTTTTGCTGGGCATTTGCACTACAAGAAGGACATTGAGGTGCTGGAGCGTGTTCAGAGGAGGGCAATGAAGCTGGTGAAAGGTCTGGAGAACAAATCTTATGAGGAGAGGCTGAGGGAACTTGGTGTGTTTAGCCTGGAGAAAAGAAGGCTCAGGCAAGACCTCATCACTCTTTAAAACTCCCTGAAAGGAGGTTGGATTGAGGTGGATGTTGGTCTCTTCTCCCAAAGAACAAGTGACAGGACAAGCGGAAACGGCCTCAAGGTGCACCAGGGGAGGTTTAGGTTGGATGTTAGGAAAAATGTCCTTACAGAAAGGGTTGTCAAGCATTGGAACAGGCTGCCCTGGGCAGTGGTGGAGTCCCCATCCCTGGAGGTCCCTTAGGGACTCTGGCAGTGCTGACTTAATGGTTGGACTCAATAGTGTTAAAGGTCTCTTGCAACCGAAAGGATTCTGTGATTCTGGGTATTTTCTTCTATAGCTGAAGAACTTTAAAATTCAAAACAAGCAGGAAATATCAGTCCAGGTGTCATGAACAAACCAACTCATCCTACAAACCAATCTAGGTGAAAAATCCAGAAGTATAACCAAAAAAAAGAAAAAAGCCTATTTAGTAGCGAAGTTGTGTGGCTGCTATAAGGCTGAGCAAAGGACCCTGGGGTATCTAAGCTCTGATGGGGATGGTCCATATCTGGGGACCTGTTTGGGTCAGTGCTAGTTCACCTACTGTGTGTAGGCATCATTTCAGAAAACCAGAGCATCAAGTGCATGTCGTGCATAACCGAGGGGTAACTGCACATTTTCTGGCGAGTATCAGACACTGTGTTGGTGAGTAAGGCAAAAGCTCCGACCTTAGCAGAAAGACTCTGTAGTCTCCATCACCTATCTCAGGAGTGTGCCAAACCACCATGGGGCTTGAGTCTTCCTGTTCACGTTGCTTTCATCACCTTGATGGGGTTGCAATATTTTTTGTTGGAAGAAGTCCACACTGGCATGAATTAAACAAATTCCTGCCCGAGTACAGTCCCAAAGAAGACTGTAAGAAGAGTCCTGATTTATTAATGGAGAAAGAAGAGGTCCCATCAGTAATTAATCTGGAGTGAAGTGCTTGGACACAGAACCCCCTGCTCTGCCACTGAGGATTCTGGCTCCAGAGCAGTGTGAAGAGAATCACTCTGCATCATAACAAGAGAGGGGGGAAAAGAGAGAGGTACGGCAAAAAGAGGTGAAATTTTCTGTGAGAGTGGGACTGTGGGACACCGATGACAGGAAAACAAGCAGACATGAAGCAACCCACCTGTGCTTTTAAGCCGAGTAGCAGGTGATCTTCCTGAATCACTTGGACTTGCTTTTCCTTCCAGGAAACTCCTGCAGGCATCCAGGCATTGTAAAATGTGGTTTCTATGTTGTATCAACCTTTTGAGATATTTCACTTGGTCACCTTGAGGTGCTCTCTTCTAGTCCTGTGGTCTTTAGACCTCCTGGCCTAGACCTCCTTCAGACCTCCTAAACTCCAAGGAGCATGGTATAAAACCAACAAGGAGGCAAGAGGTGTACCCCGGAAGACACGTGGCCAGTCGGTATCAGACCTGAGTCTTGAAAATGCCTGGCAGTGCCTTGGTTTATCAACTGCTCCATCATTTCAGTAAGATACCAAGGCACGATTTGGAGCCAAAAGCATTGGCCCAAGTGGTTTCTAGGTGCACTTTTGGAGTTAGCAAGGATAGTGCTGTTGTGAGACTTTAAGGTGGGAGATCAAAGAGAAAAGTGCTTCTTCATAGTTTGAAAACTCATCCAAGTTTTTGCTATGAACAAATAGCAGGAGCTGGGGTACACAGGGTGCTCTGGGGCAGTGGGAGGGCACCAGGATTAGTGAAATACAAGATATATGAAGTCAGGGAGGGGAAAATCTCTGTAAGATCATCTATCTCCTGCCCCTGTGATATGACCAACCAAGACAGCTCGGCTCCCCAGGGAGGCTGGCGCTAGCGAGCCCTGGGGTGAACTTCTCAAGTGCAGTTAGGTCAGACCTTTTGCATAGCTGCCCTTCAGCTGTGGGACTCAATCCTCAAGCGATTAGGATGACCAGAGATTTCTGTCAGTTTTGAACAGATGATGGCAAGGCCCATCTTTTCACATTAGCTTCCTCTTGATGTGCTCCCTAAGGGAACGATTATGGAGATGACGCTAATGTGAACTAGCCAGGCTTTCTCAGCCAGGTCTGCAGCAAGAAGAGCCATGCTCGCTGAGCAAAGGGGTGATGGTTTGAGGGTGGGGCATTCTGAGGTGCTGGGGAGGCCACAGCTTTTCTCCCAGGAGCCACACTGCAAATGTAACTTGCTATGCTGGAAACCCACCTCTCACGGATGCTCTTCAGACAGGACCAGCCATTTTAGCATCTCTTTGTGTGAGCTCTCACAAGCACAGCTGCATATGTTGGTCTCTCTCCTGGTACTCCCTCTGCATTGAAGTCCTGTGCTTCACACCTCTGCAGCCCAGAGCCAGTTTTTCTGGTGTCTTGTGAACTGGTGTAGGAGTGGCCAAACTTCAAAGCTGGTGGCTTCAGTGTGGAGGAGCAGTTGTAGTGCAGCTGGGAAGGCTGATGCTGTGGTATCTCTACTAGGCTGTGTCCTGAAGTACAGACACACCTGGTGTATGGCTGGACACAACCTTATCTCAGTAGACAAGAAGTGGACAAAACTTGAACAACATCTCCATCTCACATTCCTAAGTCAGGGCAGCTTCCAGAAGAAGTGGCAGGTATCTTGAACGTCAGGAACCAAGGCTCAGGTTCAAACACTTGAAGAGTCCCTTTTGTTCAGAGTATGTGCAGGAATTTTGCCAGACCGCAGTCAATGGGGTCATGATCAGGCCATCTACCATGTGAGACTAACTTGGGGTTCCTGTGCTACCTGGTTGCCAGGTTCAGGAAAATGCCAATTGATCCAGGTGGTTTGTGCTTCACGCTCCCCAGACCTGGCTTCCCATACAGGCAGAGGCGAGATGCCACTGTAGCACCGGCAACAACACGCTCCAGGGAATCATCTGACTGCAGGTTCTGGTGTTTTGTGTTCAGGAAGTGGTCTTCACCACTCAGATCCTGGATGACCAAAAAAGGGTTGCTTACCCAATGGGAGAGATGCTCACTGCAGGTCATTCTGAGGCATCCCACCATCTTCGGTCAATTTGACTAGGGGAATAGAGACAGGAGAGTTGCCAGTGCTGGAGAGATGTGTTCAGCAATAGTACTCAAGAATACATCTTGCTCTGATGGCGTCTACCCACCCTCTCAGTCTGCTCAGCAATTTATGTCTGAGTGTCCAGGGAAAACTCAACAGCAGGGAATCACAGAATCACGGAATCATTTGGTTGGAAGAGCACATCGTAGCTGTAAATAAAGGACCTTAAGTGAAATCTGTCACAACTGTTAGGCTACTGCCGCAAGAAAAGGACAAAGAACTGTCTACAAGAGCTCAATAACGCCAACAGTGGGTTCTTTATGACTGCCTCCCAAGATACAGTGACAATGTCTTTGGCTTTGTGGGAGCTGCACCCAAAGCCTGTGATAATGTGTGTGGCAAAAGATTTATAAACATCTTTTTTAAAAGGATTAATAGAATTTATGCTTTTAGGGACGGATTTTCTAAAGCAGTTTAGCACTGGGCTTTCTCAGCTCCTGTTGAAGTCAACAGGGGTTGTACCTCCAAAATCAATGAAGGAGCAGATTATTACTGATGAGGAGAGCTTTTGAAAAGCTCATCCCTCGTGTATTTTTGGTTAAGGTGACAAACAAATAAATACCCCGCGAAAAAGAGCCCCAAAGGCCAGCTCGTCCCATCCCTCCTCGTGGGGAGAGATGAGAGGATGATGTTAGCAATCCTGACCTAAACCTGCAGCAACATTAATCATATCAGTGGTTTTACATCTCTGCAGAGGGTAGTTTTAGACTAGATATAGCGAAGGAATTTCTAACACTGAGGGTGATGAAACACTGTCACAGTTTTCCCCAAGAGGTGGGAGAAGCCCCATCCCTGGGAACATTCCAGGTCAGGTTGGACCTTGGGGCTCTGAGCAACCTGCTCTAGTTGCAGATGTCCCTGCTCCCTGCAGGGTTTGGTCTCTATCAGCTTTGAAGGTCCCTTCCAATCCAAACCAGTCTGTGATTCTGTGATTCTATGATCTGTGATCAAAGGGGGCACCAGTCTCCCTGTTTCGCAGGATGCTGATGGGCACCACTGCGTCAAGGGGTGCTTCTCAACCATATCTCCTCCTCCCACAGCAAAACCAGGGATCCTGAGTGGTCCAGTTGCTGCTGTCAGTTCTCAATGCATCTCTCAAAGTGCCTTTGAACCCTGCTATCTCCAGGTGAACCAAGGGGATAGGTGTGGGACAGGAGGATTTGGAAGCAAGGAGCCACACGGTCCTTTTAGACAGTGCAAATAGAACAGGAGCCTCAGAAAGAGTGGTGCTTGGAGATGCCTTGGCTGGAGTAAAAAGAGGCAGTCAGGGCATGACACAATTAGGTCATCCTGCCTCCCTCTCCACATCATTACAGGAGGCAGAGCGGAGAGGCGAGGAGTCATCCACCTTCTCCTGCCCGGAAGGCTTGTGGAGATGCCGTTTCACCTGCTTTTGCTAGAATTCTTGCCACTGCCTGGTCTGCCCTGAGCATCAGCATGGCAAAAGGCTTAATGCTTCTAAAATGAAATGGTTTCATTTCTAAATGCATCCTCTTCAGGGTGGCCAGGAGCGAACACAGCTCTCCAGCCTCAGGCAGGCTGTCTTAGGATGCGTCTTTCTTCTACAGCTGAACTTCCTCTCTGCTCTGCATGGGCTGTTACAATTTCCTTTTTCAGAGTTTTTGTATTTTTATATTTCTATTTGCAAATAATTGCTGGCTTGAAGGGCCGGAGGTTACTAATGCAAACCTGGTTGCTTTGGCTTTCTCTTACCTGCCCCTGTGAACTGTCCTTGCTCTGTGGCCATGTTGCAAGGAACCGACCTCAATGGGAAGGAGAGTCTTGCTACTTGACCTGCCTTCACATTAAGCTGTTGTCTAATGCCCTGTGGGAAGGAACTTTGTGGAATTTCTCTGCGTTTTGTCTTTGCTGTCAGACTTCTGGCTGTCTTTCCAACCAGGGCTCCCTTCCCATTGCTTTGGAAGTGATTCCTTGAGCGCACATTCTCCTTTAGCTTTGGGCTACATGGGTTTGACAGCTGTTCATGAGCACAGCCTTCTCCACTACGGACATTTCATGGAGTCACAGAGTGTTTGAGGTTGCAAGGTGATTGTCTAGTCAACCCCTCTCCCCCCCC
>NW_010393515.1:5069-28174 GCF_000710305.1 Buceros rhinoceros silvestris | reverse complement strand
CCCCCCATTTTTTTTCGGGTCTCAAAATTATCAAATAACTGTGTTTTGGGAAGTTATCATTGACACCACTCTTAATCACTTCTTGTACGATTTTATACCCAACTCAGTGATAAAAATATATTATTCTCTTATGCGTTGTTATCACCCATGTTCACCTCTGCAGTTGGTCTCAGTTTTTCTTCCTGTGCCTGTATGGGGGCTCTTCTCCCTGGCAAGCTTGTGCTCCTGGCTGTCTTCATCTCTCCATGCTGCCTGTTCAGGTTCACTTTCTGGATGCTGGGTTGTTTACTTGTTAATTAGTTTTCTCCATGCTGCAGGTCTGGCGGTGCTGCCTCCTGCCACCATGTTCCATGTACTACCTGCTGCATTACAGTATGAAGGGACTTCATGTTTCAACCTATTTATTAAATGAACTATTTATAGACATGCTGAAGCCTGGGCAGCGGCTCCAAAGCCTGAGCATCCACTTAACCTTCATGTCCTGCTTGACATGATGCATGCTACAGCCTTGGTAATTCCCCCTCCTGTCTGGCCAGCCTTGAAGTCCAAAGCACCTCCACGTTTATTTTGCTAACATCTGAGCACTTTGTAACAATAACGTATTTATCCTCCTGACACTCTGGGACCTCCATCTTGCTGGCTGTTACTATGTTCTTCCCATCCAAGGGATGTCTTAGGACACAAACATCCTCTTTTTGCAAACAGTTAATTAATCTCGTGACATGTTTAATTGAACCCCATGGGAAGTTTGACAGAACTGCATCTTTTGTGATGGTTTAACCCATTCTGTCCTGGTCATCCCCTTGTTTGTGTGTTTTTGTCTCTGGTCACACCTTCCCTCTCACCGGGGGAACCCCAAGGCAAGCAGGGACAGCAAAATTTCCCCATGGGGCTCTTGGGCTGCACTCCTGGCCTTCAATCATGCATTTGTGTGTAATGCTATGGATTTATTTAATCTGCCTCACTAAATAAATGTCAGGGAGATCCCCTGTGCTAAAAGGCTTCTTAATTTATCAAGTTAAATCACAACAAAATCCTAGCTGCTGAATCGGCAAAATTCAGCCTGGAAGTTGATACAAGACCAGATACTTGCAGGCAACATGGTTAGAGCAGGGAGTGTAAACATGATCAGTCATTTCTCTGCTGAAGGGACAAGACGTTTTTCAGTCTGCCTCTAAACGCAGCTGGAAATTTGGTCCTCAAGAGTATAACTTGGTTGCCAAGGGGAGTAGATTGTCTGTGCATTTGGACTTATGGGAGAGGAAGGTGTTTTGAACCAGGAAGTAGCAAAGAAGTGGATGGCACCCGAATGTGGGTGGCTGTTCCTCGGATATCCTATCAGAAGGTAGCTTTGGGGCTTTGCACAATGGTCTGATCACCCCTGAGACATCACTGCCGTCCTCCAGGGAGCAAAACTGTGGCCATCCACATGCTGAAACTCATACCTGTAGCCAGGGTACCCAGCAGGGCTGATTTCAGGCTGCTGTTTTGGGGATGGAAGAGATTTGCCTTAGGTAGAAACAGCTGCATGCTGAGTTAAACCTCCCTTCCTAGTTGTTCTCAGTGAAAACAGTAGGTATTTGTATCACTAGTGTAGATAACAATCAGCCATTGGCCAGTTTCACTGACCGGTATCCTTTCCAAATTCTCTCTTTTGTTCAGTAATATATTATGTCTTGAGGACACTGTCCAGACAACCCAAATGAGCTTTATTAACTAACTGCCAATAATCCTGAGCTATTCACCGAAAGAGAGCGCCTGAGTAAATCCAGGCAGGACTTGGTTGTTCTCATTGAGTTTCTAAGGCCAGAGTTTCCTGGCTTACAGCATGTGACCTTCCCTGAAAATGTGATCCCGGCTGGATGCTTATAGATTTAATTTTCACCACTATTTTCCACTGGGAGAGCTACGCCAGAGGACAAGCCATCTCTTCCATCCAGCTACCTGTGTTTAGTGCTACCAATGCCATCAGCTGGCCCAAAGTTCACCCACTGGCTCAGACACCTCTGCAGACATCACTTTTCTGTGACATTATGGTCCAATAGCCAGACATGACCTTATTTACAAGCTGCTGACATCACTCACTGAATATTATTAGTAGATTTAAAACCGCAGGCATACTTTGTACACCATCAGGGTCAATGGAGGCTGTTGGTGACTACCACCCATGCTCTTCAAGATGCTGCTGGGACTTGTCTTGCTGTGATCCCGTTGGCCTTTCCCAGACATCCTGTGGACATACCACTTATTGGCTCCCTTCTGAGACTTAACGTGAGTTAGGCGGCATGCCTAATCATGTGAACACCATAATTGCTATGTACGTCAATCACATCGCATGCACGGTCAGCTGTCACAACTCCGCTCCTGCTTCCTAATGGCATCTGCTTTCAGCCCCATTAATGACCATAATTATTTTCCTAAGCATAAATTGTTTCTAATGACCGTAGTCATTTTGAGCATGATAGCACAGCAAATGATGCATCCATGGGACAGGATGAAGCCAAGGAACAGACCTTTCAAACCCCGTTAAATGCCAGGCACACATATTATTTACAGGGCGCTTTAGGCTGTGCTGTGTTGTTCCCATTGTTGGTTAGGAGGTTCAGACAGTTTGTCACTTTTCCTTGGCCTTTGTTGGCTGTGATCAAGGGTGGTCTGGATGGTTGTGTTTCATTTGCCCACAGCTCAAAACTAGGTATTTTGTTAAGGCAAATGAAGAGATTCAGTAGGTCTCTTGCAATTGGTGGTCAATGAGTGGTTTGCAAAATTATTATATATCTCAAGGGACTGTACAATCAGGTTTGTTTCAAATAATTCAGCACTCCAAGCTGCGGATTGTAGGTAGCCTTCTTTTCTGAAACCTATGCAGTTTGGTGAGGCCACACCTCAAATACTGTGTCCAGTTTTGGACCTCTCACTTCAGGAAGGACATTGAGGGTCTGGAACATGTCCATAGGGCAACAAAGCTGGTGAAGGGTCTGGAGAACAAGTCTTATGCAGAGCAGCTGAGGCAGCTGAGGGTCTTCAGTGTGGAGAAAAGGAGGCTGAGGGGAGACTTCATCACTCTCTACAGCTCTCTGAAAGAAGGTTGGAGTGAGGAGATGATTAGTCTCTTCTCCCAAGGAACAAGAGACAGGACAAGAAAAAATGGCTTCAAGTTGTGCCAGGGGAGGTTGAGGTTGTCCGTGATGAACAATTTCTTCCCTGTTGAGGCTGTTCAGGCCTGGCCCAGGGTGCCCAGGGAGGTAGCAGAGTCCCCATCCCTGGAGGGGTTTAAAAGATGAGTTGATGTGGTGCTGAGGGACAGGGGTTAGTGGTGACCTGGCAGTGCAGCATGAACGGTTGGTCTCAACGATCTTAAAGGTTTCTTCCAACCAAATGATTCTGTGATTCTGTATTTTTTCATACCCATCACTCCATCACTATTTTAGTCTCTGCTTTGGGGCTTTGGCAAAACTGTTTGCAGCTCAAGCAGAATGTAAGCCTTGGATATAATTTTCATAGAAGACTTCATCACACATGATTAACTCATTTGTAGTCTTAATTAGATCTTGATCCTGCACGACTATTGAAAGATCTGTAAGTTGATATTCGATTATTGGAGGAGTTAATCATGCCCTGGGCACAGGCACCAAGGATTGACTCTGCAGATAGCACTGTAAGCAGAAACAGCCAAAGTAATGCTGCAGCTTCCAGGTTAGGGACAGGGCTTAGTGACAGCTGATGACTTACGCTCTTGAGAATTCATCACCTCTCAGGTTCTACAATGTTTTTGCTCAAGCTCCAGCATTCTGAAATCATACTGTTGTTGGAGAGTCTTTGCTGCCATTGAAGAGATGCTTCTGTTTGTCACACTTAAGAAAAGCAATTCAAGTGCTGCCCGTGAGCTTGAAACGTAAATAAAAAGTCTGTGGTATTATTAGTAATGCCATCCATTTGGAGAGGGAAAGATACGTTTTTCTGAAGAGTCAGGGTTAACTGTATTTTCTGTGCAGGACTGAAAACCCCAGGGAAGCAGGATGCTGTGTGTAAGAGGCGGTTTCTGGGTCTGAGTGACTTTCAGACAACGCAGCCAGCCCCGAGGCTCCCAGTGCTGTCAGAAGTGGTCTCTGCTGCCATTTGTGAAAGCAGGTACCCTTCGAGCACCGCTGTTCATTGTGGATGGTTTGACTGTGGTGACTCTCATCCAACTGAGCTTAGCTCAGCTTGGAAGCAGTCAGAGGTGGTCAACGCGTGTGTGTGCACAGGCAGATGGTTGCCCCATGCCTGGGATGGCGCTTATCAAGTGATTGTGCACACTAGGAATAGATTTAGGGCAGTGGTTGTCCCCCTGTACTGGGCACTGGGTAGGCTGCACCTCAAATCCTGGGTTCAGTTTGGGCCCCTCACTCCCAGAAGAACATTGAGGGGCTAGAGCGTGTCCAGAGAAGGGCAATGAAGCTGGTGAAAGATCTGAAACATAAGTGCACTGAGGAGTGGCTGAGGGACCTGGTGGGGTGGAGCCTGGAGAACAGGAGACTCAAGGGTGACCTCGTTGCTCTCGACAACCCCCTGACGAGAGGTTGAAGCAAGGTGGGGTTTGGTCTCTTCTCCCCAGGAGAAAGGGGCAGGAAGAGAGGAAATGGCCTTATGTTGCATCAGGGGAGGTTTTGGTTGGACATGAGGAACAATTTCTTCCCCGTTGGGGTTGTCCAGCCCTAGCCCAGGCTGCCCAGGGCAGTGGTGGAGTCCCCATCTCTGGAGGGGTTTAAGAGACCTGTTAATGTGGCTTTGATTGACATGGTTCCGTGGTGACCTGGCAGTGCTGGGGGAACGGTTGAACTCCATGATCTTAAAGGTCTTTTCCAACCAAAATAATTATATGATTCTGTGATTTTTCAGATGTGTTTTCTGTCCCTGAGGGAAATTGGTGCAACCTGGCCATGCCCTTAGTATCACGTCTCCCATTCCTATTGTCCTTGCATCCTTCTCAAAACAGAGTGTTTCAATCCAGCCTGCCAGCTGGGAACCGTCCCCTGTCCAGGCCCCCTCTCAAAACAATCTCAGGAATCATTT
This sequence comes from Buceros rhinoceros silvestris, assembly GCF_000710305.1. Taxonomy (NCBI): domain Eukaryota; kingdom Metazoa; phylum Chordata; class Aves; order Bucerotiformes; family Bucerotidae; genus Buceros; species Buceros rhinoceros. Next base: position 23,119 of record NW_010393515.1, on the reverse strand, counting down.
TTGTTCATTACTTGCTGCTGTGGGCCAAAACGGTACTTGAAGCAGTTTTAATAAGCTAGACCACCAAGCCATAGTGTCGATGTCTTGGCACTGTTTCATGGAGATGTTTTCTGGCTGTGAAGTCCTACCTGTGTAACTAGGGGATGAATGGGCTGGAGAAGGGGTTTAGGCTTACCAAGCTGCCTAGGAAGCTCTTAGGAAGGGCAGAGACTTCACGAAGGAGAGCAGCAGGCTGCTGACCGTATTCCTGCTCCTTTCTGGAACATCTCTTCAGGGTCTTAGGTTGAAGGGCTGGTTTTGGGCAAACTTCACGGACCGCTCGCCATGACAGTGGGCTCAGACTAGTGTGGATACACCCCAAGGCATGCAGAGAGTCTCCCAAGTATCCTAAAATGGAGAAGCCCTGCTCATCTTGCTCTACCCAAGAATACCTAAAGTACATTGGGATGTGCCCTGCATCATTTCTACCTGGAGGGTGCTCCAGCTGCTCAGCATTGCGCAGCGATACCACTTGGCGTGGAGGCTGCAACCAGCTTTACCACCTCTTTTTCAAACAGGGCTCGTTCTGTGCACTGATTCATGGCAGGCAGGGCTAAATCCAAATGTTAGGCAGGGGGAAGGACTGATCCTGTGGATTTCCTCAGCCCAGTGAGTGTTAATTTGTTCCATGCTGCCGTGGCAGTGGGAAAACATGGGGGCGGTGCAGCTGAACATCGAGATTCTGAAAAGGGTGATGGAGAATTTAATGGATCTTGGCGGCTTAATTCTCCATTTTTCTTGTGATTCCCCCTCGTTTCTTATCTCTCGTATTTACATAAATTATGTGGACTCCAGGGAAGCTGCGAGGCATAGAAATTCAATCAACCTGATTCTCAGGAGCCTGGTCACTGTGCAGCAAAAAGAGAAAAGAGGAGTGTAAAATAAAAAACAAAATAAAATTAAAAAGAAAGAGAAGTCATCAGAGCACAGGATGTGTCAAAAGAGACTGTTTAATGACACCAGCCTCAAGCTCCGTTCAGCAAAGAGCTGGATATCAGGAGCGGGGAAAGGATGACATCACCTTTTGCTGCACACGAGTTTTCTTGCGAGCGAGGGCGAGCTGGCTTTTACGCGCAGCAGGTGAACAGCAGCCAGGGAGACAGTTTAACCGCTCTCAACCCTGCACCGCAGCAATTTAGACGTTGGGATGCTGGTGGGGAGATCCTGGCGTAGGTTGTCCTCTTGTAATACCCTTCTCCTGTGGCCAGGCTCCTTTTCCCAGATCTTCAGCAATACTGTTGGAGGAGGGGTTGAATAAAAGGGCTGGGAAAGAAGAAGTGCAGAATTGCCCAGCTCCTCCTCACAGGATGACATAATGCGTGGTGTGGTCTCTGAACTCATGGTTTGCAGAGGAGAGGTCTGCTGGGATGCAGTGTGGTTAGAGCTACACCCACACATTGCTCAAGGGTGCTGGGTGGATTCAGGCAGGGGTGGAAATTCAGGAGGAAAACTGAATGAAGTGGGGTCCATCCCTGATATCACTACCTGATTTTGAGAGCTCCTGCCCTCTCCACATTCGGCAGACAGACCCTCCCCTTCCCAATGCAGCTCACACTCTGCTTTTGGATATGAAAAGAAAAAAAAACAAACGTTCCTTTGTTTCAGCGTGATTTTTTCACTTTATTTTGAGCTAACTGCTGACATGGGAGATGGAAACACTTGATTTTTAAAATGTCAGACTAGAATTCCTGTAGTTGCCTGCTCTTTCTTTGATGCCTTTTTACTTCTAATGCAAGCCTGTTACCCAGATTCCTCCATCACTGCCCTTGGCTCTAGCTATTTTTCCATTAAGCGTTGTTTCTCCGAGATGTTGGGACGTTCAGATTGAACATCAGAAAAAGCTTTGTCACAGGAGATCAGAAGTCCTTAGGAAAGCTGGGGAAATGCCATTCTTGCAGCTGCCAAGACCTGGTGACCCCACACCATGGCTGATCAGGTGTTGGACATAGTCCTGCTTTGAGCAGACAGTCAGACAGAGACTTCCAGATTTCTCTTCCACCCAATGTTTCTTTGATCCTCTGCAACCTCCACCAGGCAGGAGTTGCGTTGGGCTGGTTTCCCACCTGAATGTTGCATGACACAAAGTCAAGTCCTTGAAGAAGTCCTTTGCAGTTACCCTTACCAACCAAACCTGAGCAAAGACGGATGGGAGGATTTTGTGGTGGGGATTTCCAGATGCCATCGCACACTACACCCTGTTACTGATCCTGGTCTTCACCTGCCTGTTTTCTCCCCTCTGGTGGCAGGATCAGCAAGCCCAAGAAATACTTTGGAGGAGTCCCATTAAATTTCTTTCTATTATTTCACTGCCAACAGTCTGGGAAATCACATTTGCTGTCAGTGTTGAAGACAGCTTTATCGGATGCTGGGCTTATCACAGCTCACCTTATGCGTGGTGACAAGCTGCATTGACTGCATTATTAATCTGACAGGCAAATGCTCCTGTGCAAGGGGGAGCAGGCCATGATATGAACCTTTAGATCCAAGGATCTTCGTTGCCAGGGTGTGGAGAGGGAGCACCCCTCCCTGTCTTGCCCATTAGCTGCACTGACTCCAGTCTAGGCTACCGCTGCCAAACTGCTCAGGAAAATCGGGCCTGATGACTGAAATGCTGCTCCAAAGTCCATGGAAGCATGATGAGACCCTTGTTGGCACCAGTGGAGGAGTGTTTTGTCAGTTCATTGTGTTCAGCAGTGTTTAATGAGCCAGCTGAGGAGGGTTTGAGGAAGCCTTTATCGTTAGTCTACTGTTAGTCTAGAGCAGAGGGCTTTTTTTCCCTGTTGTTTGGTTTGCCCTGAAATGTCAGTTTTTGAGGTCTTTACAGCTCTATCCCAGTTCTGGGGTAGCGTTGATTCGGCCCATATAGAGTTGGCCCATCACTGACAGCAGAGCAGGAGCAGTAGGCGCTCCACAGTGACACTGTAGTGAGAGGTGTGATACAGACTATAGGTGTTATTAACAGCTGATGCCTTCTCGTCCTTTCCACTGTGGACGACAACAAGGCTTCATTTTTCTGTGTGTTTAAAATAAAATTCATATGCTTTTGATATATATGCAGTGGTGGCTACAAGGTACTTGTATAAAAGCATGATCAGAGCAGAGACCCATCTATCTTTGACGGGAGAAAAAAAAAAAAGATGATATAAAAAGTGGGAGTCATCTAACCAGAAGAAAACCTCCACAATGTAGACACTTATTTCTGAGCTGTTACCTCAGCCCCCTTTACAGTTGATGGAAACCCATATCTAAAGTAGCACAAACGCATTTCTCTCAGTTGATTACAGAAAGGACCTGGGGCAACTAACTCAAAAGCAGGCACTTGTATTTCAGTCACCTAAGGTTCAGTTCAGCTTGTTGCATTAATTATTACTTACTGCTTTTACAGCTTCAGCATTTTGCCTAAATACAGGTCCCTATCATCACTTGAGGTACCCAGAGACATTTGTGTGGGGATGGGGGTTTGGATATAGGACCCATGGAAGCCCCATGCCCTTCTGGACCAGCAGGAAGAGGCTAGGTGACATCTGCAAAGCTATCTCAAGGGGTACAGCACAGGGTGCTCAGAGAAATGTCTCCATGCAGGTGGGTAACAGGAGGGTGTTCTGGAGCCCACCAACAGGGCAAGTTTCTGCAGCACTGGGCCAGTCAGACCTTCCTTCTCATTGACAGTGGCTGGTGGTACTGTTAAAGGTAGCCCAGCTCCAGCCCCACAGCAGCGTTCTGCCTTCACACCTTCCCCTTGAGGGTGTTCTTGCAGGTTCCCTTCATTTTCCCTTTTTTTCCCTTTTGAGTTCAGTGTGGGGTAGTGCTTAGGGATAGACCATGGCCTCTGTTCCATCTGTTGCACAAAGAGCCATGTCAAGGCCAGCATTTCACCTACAAAGGTTATAGGCAGCTCCAAAATGACCATCCTGGCAGTTGCTTCTGGAGGCACAGAGGCAACAAAGTCTGGGTGGCCCAGGAGCCGTGTCTTCTTCATGAAAGAACACTAGATATTATCTCCATAATGTCATGTAGGCAGGGAAGAAGGCTAGTACATCCTGGAAGTGCAAGTCTGTCCAGAAACCTTATTCTGTTGAGGCTTAAAATATGGACTACCTGAATCCAGATATCATGACACTTCTATAATCCTGTGGGGAATTAAGCTTTCTCTTCTGAAAAGTTTAATTTTCCTTTGGAAAATGTGGATCAGACCCTAAAACCTTTAGTAGTTTTAGTAACTGCGAGGAGTATTCCATTCCTGGTTCCTCTCATAGACTGAATTTCTACCAGTCACTGTAGGAAAATTTTTCCTAGAAGAAAGCCAGCCACATGGAACTGCAGATCAGGGAATTCTGGCTACATATACACTTAATAAATAGCCCTTTTGGCCACACCCATTTTATTAAACTCTTTTCCCCTCCAAAACACAGTGGCCATATCGAGACTGCTGCCCCTGCCCATGTTAATTCCGGAAGCTTGCCAAGAATTTGTAAAAGAAGAGGCAAAAGCCATAGCAAGAACCGTCCTAAAGAAGTTCCGATGAAAAACTCCCAGTCTTAAGACCCTGAGTTATTGACACAGATGTAATCTGTCTGTTCAGAAGATCTTGGGCCCAAATGCAGTATCTGTTGCATGCCTGCATGGCTCATCAGGGTTGGATGGTTGTGGCACACTTGTCAGTTGCCAGAGTTACCCAAAATTTGTCCAGCATTACAGAATCATAGAATTACAGAGTAGCCATGTTATCGTGTTATCAAAATATTAGCTTTCCATTAATAACTGTAAAAAGGGAGAGGGAATATACAGCACAGTAGGAAACAATGTCATAATGTAAATTTCTATGACCACCACTTTATTTAGCAAACATAGAACCATAGAATGCTGTGGTTTGTAGGATGCTTTGGGTTGGAAGGGACCTTCAAAGCTCATCTAGTCCAACTGCCCCTGCAGTACGCAGAGACACCTGCAACTAGAGCAGCCCCAGGGTCCAACCTGACCTCCAATGGTGCCAGGGATGGGGCTTCTCCCACCTCTCGGGACAACCTGGGCCAGGGTCTCACCACCTTCAGCAGAAACAGTTTCTCCCTTCTCTCTCCTCTGAATATCACTCTTTTAGTTTAAAACCTTCACCCCTTGTCCTGTCCCAACAGCCCCTGCTGAAAAGTCTGTCCCCATTTTTCTTAGAGGCCCCTTGAGGCACTGAAAGACTGCGTTAAAGTCTTCCCAGTGCCTTCTCTGCTCCACGCTGAACAACCCCAAATCACATTGCCTTGGCTCGGTTCCTTAGCCTGATAAGCAGGTAGTGGCAGCTAGGTTCGTCTTGACTCCTCTTCAATCTGGAACCATGCTTGGACCCCAGCTCACTTCTGCAGTGTGATTGCACTTCCACAGTGCACTAAAGACAGTAGGATAGGCAGGGCTCTTCAAAATGTTTGCAGTGATTTATTTCCTGGAATATAAAGAACAGCTTTGTACTACAGTTTTCTTCAAAAGTTTAATTAAAAAGTTCTCTTTCTTTCTTTCCTTTTGTCCTCTGAAAATAAGAGGAGAAAGGAGGTGGATAAAAATAAAATAGAAGTGAAGTTAAAGCATGCAAATGTTGATTAAAAACTATCAACCCACTCTCCTGTGAAATGCTAACAATGGTTCCCATGGCTCCTGTCTCCCAAGCCAGAACAGCCCCAGTGGGTGAACTTTTGATTTCTAAAAGCACAGCCACGTCTTGAATGGGCACTATTAGCTACTCACGCTCCGAAAGGCAATATCTGCTGTAGGAGATAAAATCGCCTAGTGAGTGCCCATGTTTGGAAAATGATGTCAGTCAAACTTCAACTTGAAACAAATTCTGCGTCTTTGAACAGCGTGGGTAGGTAGTAATGGAACAAATCACCAACAGGGACCATGGTTTGGTTGTTTTTTCCTTTATTTATGTGGATAAGTCAAACCTGGAGAGCTGTCTGGATGCCAAACCCCATGATAGGGATCTGAAGACACTCTCGAATGAAATTCCCTACCCCGGGTGCTAACGGCAATCACTCCAGAAGCTCATTACTGTCCTGTTATGCCACCTCCTACTCTGCATCGTGAAGAAAATAAATGCCAAACAGTCATCTATTAAGCATTTAATTGTCACTTTCACTTTGCCCACTTCACAGCACTATATAGCACTTCGACCAACCTGTGGAAATTTCAAGTGTTTATTTTGTCTGCTAACTGAAGAGTAGTAGCAACCTCACTATGTTTCTCCAGAGCTTGCTCTTCTACCTCCTCCTTCTTTCTTTCCAACAGGTCAGCAGACTTCTACTCACAATCAATACAACTACTAGAAAACCATTAGCCTCTGATAAAGATCCTCCAGTCCATTCAGTAGCCAGCGTGCAAGACAAGGAGCAAAGGTCAAGGAACTGGAAAGAGTTGTTGGTTGTTTATAAGATCTTGGACCAGCTGCACCAGTCCCTGCTGAAGAGACAGTAGTAAATGGGATTGATGCACTCAGCCACCTTCCTCCTGTGATATGGCCCCAACATGCAATGAGTGGGTGATGACGTTTGCAAGCAGAAGATGGGATGTGGACAAATCACAGTTCAGCCCACACAGCTTCTCTCTGACCAGCTCTGGGGCTTCAAGTGCTTCAAGTGGGGCAGCTTTGGAGGGAGCCCTGGGAAAGCCAGGAGAAAGCCTTTGCTGCCCAAGACTTCAGAGCACTGGGTGCCTTCCTGCAGTCACAAGCAGCAGGGTCAGCAGACGTTGCCCTGCAGGTGCTAACTCAACGTTTGGGTGGAATTCGCTGAGAAACTTGAAATGAGCCAGGTTTGGCATTGAAAAAAAGAAGCTGTGCTGGCCAACCAGCTTTAAAATCCACCAAGTGCAGGTTGAGCAACAGCAGGATGGTGTAAGAACAAGGCAAGCACACCATGCTGCGTCTTGGAATGGTCCTGAAGGGCCTTCCTGAGCTAGATGTGGTGCTGTCAATTTAACAACAGAAATTTCCTCAGTGGTTGAATGTCTACTATTTTTTTCTAAATGCTTAGCAGCATGAGAAGGAGTTGCCCAGTTAGAAATAAAATAGAATAAAAATGTAGAAAAAAACGATCCTTCCTTTTGCTCGGTCTGAACTGTCACCTACCCTTTCATACGTGCTTCTAGCTCTTGCGAGGGAAATCTTTCATTGCAGGGCCCTCAGGATTTTACAGTTGTTTATCTTGTATCACATCAGTTGTCCCTTTTTTGGACTGAAGAATCTTGATCTTGACCATCCGTATTTGAACCTTTTCTGCTCCATCCTTTTGGAGATGACTGGAGACGGCAGACACCCAGCATAGCATCCTGGACAGTGAAGCAGTAGCATGATTTCTTGTTCGCTTTCTTCCTTTCTCAGTCCTCTTTTTTCTCTGATTTTGCTCTTCCGCCCCATTCCTGGGCTGTGCTGGCTGCACAAACTGTGGTGGCTGCAGGGCTGGCAGAAGCACATTGCAGCTGTCTGGCTGGAGAGGACGCAGTGCAGTGAGAAGGTTCCCAGCCCTCCCTTTACAGCCTGCAATGCTTTCCCCAATCTCCGCTCTGCCTGACTCTGCCTTCTCCCACTTTCTCTGCCTGGCACAGATGGTTGGGGTTTTTTCTGAAGCTGAAAACACAGTGTGAAGACACTGAGGCTCAGCCTTACGGAGGGAGTGGCTCACCGCCACGGCCATCAGGCAGTGGCAGCTTCTTGTCCCTGTATTTCCCATTGACCTAGAGTGGTTCTGTTACAAACAGGTTGGTGGATTTAATTAGAAGCAGCAAAACATTTTGATTTATGATTCCTACCCGCCTTACCTCCTCCCCTCCCTCTCTGCTCTCCAGCTTCACGCTTGTCAGAGCAGATATTTTTAATATATATATATTTTTATCACAAGCCGCTCCTTCAGTGCTACAGGCAAAGCTTTTAGCAGGGGAGAAGATGCCCAGCTTACAAGTAGCTCTCCAATTACTATTGCTTGCTTTAGTGATTTTCCAGGAGAGGCAAAGGGCTGTATCCTGGTTGCTTCTCTTTCCTCTGCAGGGAGATGTTCACCTGTTCTCACAGCATCATCCCCCAGCTCTCCTGGGTGGCACGGCCATCCTTCGCCATGGTAGAAAGCTGTTCCTCTTTGGTCTGGCTTGCACTCAGTCCAGGGCTGTGGTCATCAAGGACATCAAGGCATTAATAAATTAGCCCTTCTACCCAGCTACCCTTGAGAGCTGAACTAAATCTCAGGACAGGGGCGGCAGTAGGGGAATGTCTCTGCAACCACCAAGTTCACCAGATCTGTATCTGAGCTTAGATTTGATTACTGAATTAATAGGAAAGAGGTTTCTTTATATATACACATCAGGTATGTGTGTATGTGTGTAATCAAATGAGTCATTTCCATGCTCATGTGTAGATCAAACATAAAGACACACCTCCCAGAACAGAGACTGGGAGACAGGGTTTGTGGTGAAGGGGATGCAGCTCAGGAGTGTGGGGAAGGGACAGCCGAGTTCCCCATCACACAGCCACGGCAGGAGAGGCTCCTCCATCCCTCCTGAGCAGCCAAGAGCAGTGATATAATCTCTGCTGCCAGTGGCTCCAGGGAGACTCTGCCCAGACCCGGCGTCTGCAGCTTGGGAGGGAAACCAGAGAAAGGCAGGGAAGTAATGGAAGGACTGAAAGAGGTGCCAGACAGTGAGCGAAGTTCAGCTCATGTAATGCCTCAGAGAGTGTGGGGACAGGGGAAGGACAGAGAGCTTGGCCATAGTCTCTCGATGCCTCCATGAGGAGCAGGAACCTGATATGACGACTTTTCTCCTTACCTTTGGCTGAAAAAAAAGGGGTACCAAGGCCTAGCTGCTTCCTTGGATCACCAGTGAGAAACACTTCGCCTTTCCAAAGACAATGATTCAGTCTGTATGAAGTTACAGCTGCCTCTAGTTCAGTTTAGTTTAGTTTGGTTTGGTTTGGTTTCTTCGATTTTCTTCTGTTTTCTTCTGAAATAGTGTTTTGCTGTGGTAATGCCATGGTAGTGGATCATCCCATGCAGCACTATGGATTTCATACACTGAATATAAAGTTTAAAAAGTTAAATGCAACCAGGAAAAAAAATAATTTGCCAAGGAGTGTCATTTCCTAGGTTTCTAAAAGATCTGCCCCAAATCGCTCCAAAGGTCTTTTACACAAAAATCTTCAAAAAACTTATTTATTCCAGTTTGACCTCAAAGCTGATTTCCCATGTTTGCATCAGACAGGAATTCCTGGTTTGACCTACTCCACCGGCAGGAGATTGTTGGTGCAGATGTGTTAACGAATAAATACACCATGTATATGATTGTGTAATGTGATATATATAAACATATTATTTATTTATTCATATGAATATATAGGTCATAAATAATTTTTAGTTTGCTGAGAGACATGGTTTAGGGATCCTGGCAGTGCAGGGTGAACAGTTGGACTTGATGATCTTAAAGGTCTCTTCCAACCAGATTATTCTGTGTGAGGCTGTGATTAATTTATCTATATATATCTCTCTGTGTATACATATATATACATGTATATACACCTGTATTGAATCAATAAGCCATAGATACATATGCATGTAGATTTGTACGATTATATATATATGAACCTATATCTCTGTGTAAGAGTATGTATATGTGTATGTGGTTTATTTGTTCATTAGGTAGTCATCCTTGGGATTCACAGTCCTTTGTGGTGCTCATAAATCTAAAAAAAAAACCCCTGTGGTTTAAAAATTCATTCCAGAGTCATTAAATAAAGCGACTTGGCAAAATCCCGGGAAAGATGAAAGTGGGGCAACAATCTAGTGTCAGAGAACCAATTTGGGTGAATATGTAGATGATATTTAAACAGGAGAACGGGTGGACCAGAAGGATGGGATTCACCTCACTTAGTGCTTTGGCAGTGGAGCTATTTCCAAATGAGGTATGCAATTCATAATTAGAATCATAATTCATCTCAGCCTAAAGCAGGCCACTGAGGCACATCAGAAGGCTCTCACTGTTAAAAACACAACTTTTTCTTCCCATTGAATGTCAAGGGCACTCTGTGTTACTAGTGCGGATGGACTTGTGGGTGGTGGGTCCCTGACTGCCCCCTGGATGGAGCCCCATCCCCTGCAGCCATTGGAAGCACTGACAGCTGTTGCTGCTCCTCTGCCCATGGGTTTTGTGCACCACCTTGTCCCTCCGCTATCCATTCAACAGAGAGGTTCCTCTGGAGGATGACTCAGTGCAGGAGGCTGGTTTCGGGAGGTGAGTCACCCTCTGCAGTTGCCCCTCGCTCACTCTCGGCTGCACAGGAAGCCCAGTTGACATCAGACATCTGATGTACGAGACACAAATAACCTGGTGCCCTGAGCATGCCCTGCACATCCGCTTACCACAAACCCCAGGGTGATGCCAACATCTTTTGTCAAGCTGGTGACCTGCAGTACCCAATACGCTAGAAAAACATGGATCAGAAGGAGAAGCCAAGGGCATCACCCCATCCCACTGGTGCTGGCTGCCCCCCAGAACTTTCCACATGGAATTCCTCATCCTTGCCTAACTCCTCACCCAACCTCTCCTACTGCCTCTTTGACCCAACTCTCACCTCCAAGGATGGTGGTACCAACCTGCAGCAGTGTTGGGCTGTGGGAGCCAGGGGTTAAGCCACGCCGGCTGCAGGTTGCACTCCCAGCCTGTCTGCAAAGGGGCTCGTTCCTGTGAAGTTGATCATGAAATCTTTCCCTCAGCAAATCGTGAACCTAAAACTCTTTGACAGCATCCCTTGAAGGCAATGTCAGCCGTGATTGTCTTGGACATTGTACCCCAGGCGCAGGCAGCCTCTTGCTGATTTGGGATGATAGAGGATGGGGCAAGGAAGGTTTTCTTTTTTACTATACTTCCTTCTCCACATGCCTGCCCATGCAACTTCGTAGTGGTGTGGCATCGCATGAGTAACCCCCCAGGACTTACTGTGCCCCGGGCAGCCTACAAGACACCCTGCCAGCTCCCAAGAGGCTTTACAGAGCCCAGACCTCTCAGCATATAGTCGTGCTTTCAGTAACTGGGATGGCAGGGGTGGAGATCCCTGCGGGTTTGCACCTGGGCAAAATACTTATTAACGCAAACAAGACATTTTACAGTACATCTGTACCCTGAGGGAAGATGCCCATTTGTCAAAAGCAACTGTTTTAGGTGGGAAAACTTTCACGGGAGGGGTTTTATTTTGGGTTCAAGATGGTCTTCTGGCTCCATATACCACCTTCTGGAGTCGCTAAGTGTTTCTATATGGGGATGGGGTGCACCTCCCATACCCTGGCATGTACAGGAAAGAGGGAGACCAAGAGGTGGAAGGCAGTTTTGCAGGTGTAGGCACAGTCTTTCTGTCCCATCTGTCACAGTTTTACCTTCTTGCCCCTCTTTGACAAATGCTACCAAGCTGAGGAAGGCAAAACAGATCTCTTGTCCCATCCAGATCTCCATACATTGAGAAGGTTCCTATGAAGTCAGTACTGCAAGTCACAGAATCACAGTCTCATTTGGTTGGAAGAGACCTTTAAGATCATCGAGACCAACTGTTCCCCCAGCACTGCCAGGGTCCCTAAACCATGTCCCTCAGCACCACATCGACAAGTCAGTTAAACCCCTCCAGGGATGGGGACTCCACCACTGCCCTGGGCAGCCTGTTCCAATGCTTCACAACCCTCTCTGTAAAGAAATTCTTCCTCATATCTAACCTAAATCTCCCCCAGTGCAACCTGAGATTTTTTCCTCTCGTCCTGTCACTTATTACACGGGAGAAGAGACCAACCCCCACCTCACTCCAACCTCCTTCCAGATAGTTGTAGAGAGTGATGAGGTCGCCCCCAAGTCTCCTTGCCTCCAGACTAAACAACCTCCCTAACCCATGTCCCGCAGCCCCAAACCCACACAGTTTTAAAACCCTCCCAGGGAGGGGGCCCCCCCCCCCCCCCGGGCCAGCCTGTTCCAATGCTTCACAACCCTCTCTGTAAAGAAATTCTTCCTCATATCTAACCTAAATCTCCCCCAGTGCAACCTGAGATTTTTTCCTCTCGTCCTGTCACTTATTACACGGGAGAAGAGACCAACCCCCACCTCACTCCAACCTCCTTCCAGATAGTTGTAGAGAGTGATGAGGTCGCCCCCAAGTCTCCTTGCCTCCAGACTAAACAACCCCAGGTCCCTCAGCCATTAGTCGTAGGACTTGTTCTCTAGACCTTTCACCAGCTTTGTTGCCCTTCTCTGGACATGCTCCAACCTGGTTTGTTCACCCTGGTTTGTCCATTTGCTGATTGTGTCGTGCACCTTTGGCGTTAATCCCAAAGTCATCTTGCACTTAAAACTCACACATCAACCTGCAAAATGCCTCAGAGGAAACAGTGGGCGACATATGGGGCCCCGATCAGAGGGGCTTTCTGTAACCAGGCTCTGCAGCAGCCGTCCATCTCCAGCCCTCCTCCTTCCCCAGTCTTTGGATGAGGCTGTGCCTGCCTGTGCACGCCGGTTTTGATAAGGGGTTTTTTGAGCCTGGGAGGGAAGGATTTTTCCTGCAAAAGCCACTGAACGGCAGGTTTCATCTCCCAAGCTGGCTCTCAATCACAGAGCAAAACCCATCCCCGTCTCTCCCTCTGCTCATTAGCACGCAACTGGGAGAGAGGCAGGAACTTCCTAATGACTAGCGGCTCCAGAGCGAGGAGCCGGTGCTTTTGTTATTTGTCATGTCAGAGCCAGTTTCACCTTTGATTCCTCTGATGGTAGGAGAGGACTGCTGACAGCAAGGGCTGAAAGCAGGCGCAGTCAGGAGAGGAGATGAAGGCCCAGCCTAATGCTGCTTTTTTTTTTTTTCCTGTCCTGTTATTAAAGAGCTGGGCTGGGTAAGCTGGAGGTTTGGACAGCATGAAACATCTTGCTTTTGAATGGCTGTAGCAATTTAAATGGCAGGGCTCAGAGACAGGTGAATTTTTTTCTCCTTCTTCTTAGCATGTTTTTTAATGAAGTGATGGTTATGGAAAGAGCTGGAGGTAACTCATAGATTCTGCAATTTCTGATCACCGGTGGGAAAACAGGCAGAAAACCAACTCAGTAAGACCAGGAGCACTGGAACAACTCATCTGCCATGGAAGTTACAACTCTGGCTTTCACACCAGCATCACCAGAAGATTTGAGCATCATTTCCCAAATGGAGAGGCATGAATAGGGTCCTCCTTCATACCTTGTAATCAGTTGGTGACACCAGCTGGCAGTCAGCAGAAAACCTGTGTTCGTATCATATACAACACGATTTCCAGGGCAGCAGAATGAGTTGAGCTTTACTTGTCACCACCACTCACTAATAATCCCTCCACAGCACTAGTTGTGGGTCTGGTGACCACTGTGTGCACAGTAGGGTGATGCTTTGATTCTGGCTCTTCCAAAGGGTCCCTCTGGCACCTCCGAAGGTGGCATGTGGCACAGCCCCATTGTCTGACCCACATGTGCAGGCTGGGCACGACCTTGTTTGGGCCAGCCTCAGATCCTCCCATTCTTACCCCAGGCCCGTGTTCACCTCTAGCACATCAATACGACTTTTGAGCAGGGATCTGAACTCCAGCCCTTACCCACCGTGGGCCACCCCATGAGGATCCGCTCTCATTACCTGCCTTCAGCATCACCTCTCTTTTAGTTTCTTCTTTGGTTTCACCATTGAACCGAAGCGCTACATGTATTGTCTCAATAGATCTTTATTTAGTAGAAAAAATGCCATAGTGATTTTAGTGGAGTTTTTAAATCCATCTAGGTAGGCACAATATCATCTGTCACCACAGTCCCTGATCACCTTATCATATAACTACCCTGAGGATTGAAAGAGAAGCTGATTTTCAACCCAAAGGTGTGCTTCTATCCCTCCCATGCTTTCTTTGGCTTATGGAGAAAGGTCATCTAGAGCCATCCATGGAGTTTCCTTATGATAAACTTCACCTCTTTCAAAAAGAAGCTCTTTCTGTGCCTTACAGGTGAAAAACAGGTAAAACGTGGGACTTGAAGCCCAAATTTTGTGGATATGTTTTAACCAGGAAAGTAATCAGTGTCTCACCTTGAGACCAGCCTGGTCTGCTCACATTTGCACAATCAGATCTCTCAACCACCAACATGATGTGCCAGCGCCCCAGATGTTTTATCACACATGGTCCCTGGCTTCAGCTAATTCCTTATCCATGCTCAGGAAACTATCTGGGAGAAGGCTAGTTCTCCTAGAGCAATGCTGTGCCAGGTCCACGCTGACAGTTTAAGTGTCAGGCTTCAGCCCGTTTCCACATTCCCATGCACTGCTGAGTTTTCTAGTGTGGATGTAGTCACACTGCTCCTGCGAAACTTTGAATGAAAGTGATTTAAAGTGATAGCTGAGGTGTGAAAAGTCCCAGTCATGGAGTCACTTTATTTTCTACAATCCCAGAAGACACCCCAAAGGGAACGTTTTGTTCTTAAGAGGCTGGGCATGTTCCTCCCCATCACTGAGCAGGTGTCATGGTCCATTCCTACCTACCCTGAGTTTCTCATGGATTATGTGTTACAAAAGTATACATTTGAATTAGAATACATATACCCATTGGTTTTTTTCATTGAAAATCAACCAAACCTTGCAGTACTACCATTTAATGCACTTTGTTGTTTTTGCAGACATTATATGATTTACTAAAGCATTAATTTCCTATAGCAAAAGTTATAATGGGATACAAAATTAAAATTGATTTTAAATTACCATGGCAAGCTTGCAGAAACACTCCCATTATTCAGTAGAACGGGTGAAGGCACTGCAGTTTTCACCACCATGAAGGAGAATGTTTTCTAAGAATGCAGGCTCTTGAATGGCATTGCTGGGCTTTGGTGACATCATTATGGTGGCTTTCTCTTACTAGAGAATATGCTCTTAAAAGACCTCGATTAGGAGCAGCCCAGTCCATGAAGAATATTTGTTACTACAACTTGGTTTGCTTTGTGTTTTGTTGAAATTATGCTGGTGAGGATGGTGCTGTGGCAATCACCAAGGAGCTCTCTGATCAGTGTAACAGTGGGAGTTTCAGGCACAACTTTGCATCCTGGGTGCTCGTCTTTGATATGATTCTAACAAGACCAAGTGCCAGGTCCTGCACTTTGGTCACAACAACCCCCTGCAACACTACAGGCTGGGGGAAGAGTGGCTGGAAACTGCCGGGGGAAAAGGACCTGGGGGTGTTGGTGACAGTACCTGAAGATGAGCCAGCAGTGTGCCCAGGTGGCCAAGAAGGCCAATGGCATCATGGCTTGTATCAGCAATAGTGTGGACAGCAGGACCAGGGCCACACCTCAAATCCTGGGCTCAGTTTGGGCCCCTCACTCCCAGAAGGACATTAAGGGGCTGAAGTGTGTCCAGAGAAGGGCAACGAAGCTGGGACAGGGTCTGGAGCACAAGTGCACTGAGGAGAAGCTGAGGGATCTGAGGTGGGGTTAGCCTGGAGCAAAGGAGGCTCGGGGGAGACCTTCTGGCTCTCCACAACTCCCTGACAGGAGGCTGGAATGAGGCAGAGACTGCTCTGTTCTCCCAAGTAAAAAGCGATAGGACAAGAGGGAATGGCATCACGTTGCATCAGCAGAGGTTTATGTTGGACGTGAGGAACGATTTCTTCCCTGTTGGGGGGAAGGCCTGGCCCAGGCTGCCCAGGGCAGTGGTGGAGTCCCCATCCCTGGAGGGGTTTAACAGACGTGTCGATGTTGTGCTGAGGGACATGGTTTCATGGTGACCTGGCAGTGCTGGGGGGAACAGTGGACTCAACTATCTTAAAGGTCTTTTCCAATATAAATGATTCTGTGATTCTTAGAAGCAAAGATTGCCCCTTCCTTGCATCCTCCTCTTTGCATGGACAGCTGCCCTCAGTCTGGTGCTCCCCAAACCAACACCACTTTTCACATGAAGGCTGGCATCCTAAATTAATTTTCACTGGGGGTGGTTGAAGCATCGGGAGTGCAGTACACAAATACATAGTCTGTGTTGTGAAGAAAATTAGATCTGAGGACCCTCCTAAAGCCATAGTAATGAATTGTGAGGTCTTGTGCTGAAGATTTTACTCTTCTTCAGGGGACTGTCCGGGAATGAGAAGGCTCTTAGTGCCCTGGAACAGGATTCTGTGCAAGACTGAGTCTTTGTAGAGGCAACAGCTACCTCAGACTGACTTAAGCTCACGGAGTCAGAGATGCTTTCACAGGAGAGGTGACAGGCAATATTAAATGTTTACAATGAATTGACATGAAGTCTTTATTACATCCTGTCCTTCCTGGTTTATGAGAGCACATGGTAGAGTTGCAGCCATGGTGTAGTTGCCCTGCTGTCTGGAGCCCCCTGCTCATCCCATTCTCTGCAGGCGCTGGATGTGCCCACCTTGTTTTGAAGGCTCAGGGGGTTCAATATCATGGATCCAGCCAGATTCTGCCTGTTGGCCTCAGGACAAGAGAAGGACCCTGAAATGTTTAGTTAATTACTTTATATGAGGCCCCAGAGACCAAAACAAAGCTCAGTGTAAAAAACAATTCCTTTTCTTGGCCAAATAAATGGCATGAGCCCTAAAACTGCTCATTCCTCACCTAATGCTTCTGCTCCATAAACACTGTGTAAGGAAAGCGCTTGTTTGTGCTCAGGAGCACGCGGGGACTCTATGATTTGACACGAATAATTCATGGGAATGTTTGCTCCCGCGATGGCGTGCTGCAAGGAGAAGATGAAAGGAGACAGATCATCTGAATTCCCTCTCGCTGTGGCCACATGCGAAGGCTCACACGCAGATGCCAAAGGCACCCACAGCAGTAAGCAATTTATTGACATTGTAACCATGGCCAATCCAGCGTGGATTCTGGGGCAGCAAGGAAAGAAAATCAGTTACGTAACTGGATGAAGTTATGGTGGTATCAGAAATATGGGGTTTGCAGCACAGGACCATGGGCAAATTACCCTGTTACAGATCTGAAGGCTGGACCCCTGATGATGATGGTGGCTTCAGAACAGAAATCAGTGTAATGACCACAAAATGTCTAGTGAGGGGATTATGGGGCATAGCCATGGTGGGTGCAGATACAGTCCTAACATAACCACTGTTTTATTTTTTGGTTGCCTTTTTTACTGGCGTTTGTCACTTCTGAAGAGTCGAAACCTCAGCCCCACTGTACTTTTTTCTTGCCTCTTTCCCCCCCTGCAGATCTGACCATCATGATTTCCGGACAGTTAAAGAGATTGGGTCACTTTGAGGCCAAAACTGATCAGATTGACAACGAGCAGCTAAATGAAACACAGGGCTGGATGTGACAAGGCAAACCCCTGAATTTACCAGTGCTTGTCAGTAAATAAAATCTTTCCATATTTAATCTTAAGCTCTTCAGATTTGGAGGTTCCGCTGAAGAGCTGTTGAGCTCCTTTGCATCACTGCTATGGTTCAAATCCATCCCTGAAATTCAAGGAGCTTTGGTAGGTTAATGGAAAAGGAACTGATGTCAGAGGACAACTCTACAAGAAGCAGTACCAGCCTCTGCTTCAGCTGACAGAGTCGGTTTATTTGTCTTCGTGTCCTTTCTCACAGACATGTAGACATGGAGCGTTGTAGGGTATGTGTGCACAGATAATCTCACCATGCTTTGAGACTTCGGAATGACCAACAGGTCTCACCAGAGTCTTAGCATGGTGTTGTGCCCAACATAGCAAACTTGCTGAGGGTCATTCTTCCAGGCAGGTGTCCCCTGAGACCTGAGCAGGTTTCCCCTAAGGAAAAGGGATTTCAGCTTCACCTTTCTTGCTTGCCAGCCTGTAGAATTTCCCGGACTGGTTTGTCAGCCTCATCCCTGACCACTTTAACAGGGCTTTGCAGGGACCTGTCTTGGTGAACCAAAGCCAGTTGACAGGGAATGATGATGACACTGGGGGAGGAGGGGGGGGAGGTATCAGAAGGGGCTTTTCTCCTCCCTCATGGTCATGCTGAAATGAGGATGGGGCAGGGGCAGGAATG
>NW_010393515.1:0-4966 GCF_000710305.1 Buceros rhinoceros silvestris | reverse complement strand
CACGGACAGCTGCCCTCAGTCTGGTGTTTCCCCAGTGAATGTTTTATGGAAGAGGTCTTGGCCTCACCTGAATCATCAGCAAAGTTCCTGAATTCCTGGTGTGCACCTTCCCTGATGGCTGAGACAAGGCAGCATTGGTAGGAAATCAAGGGTCAGGTTGTGGCTCTTCCACAAGCTCCCTCTGTGACCGCAGGCGATTTATTGCATCTCTCAATGCCTCAGTCTCCTGCTGTTAATAACACATCCTTTCCTTTGCTGTGTTTCTGTCCTTGTCAGTTTAGACTGTAAATCCTTTAGGGCAAGAACTGTCTTTTACTGTATGTACGCACCGGACTCAGTACAGTCAAACTCTGATCTCAGCAGAAATCTTTTAACATTGCTATAATATAAATAACAGTGATACCTGGGAGCCAGGACTCCTGGGTTCTGTGCCCAGGTCTCTCAACCCTGCATTGCAGCCACGGACAAGTTACTTTACCCCTTGCTAGAATAAAGCATCTTGGAAATAGTGGTCAGAATGGGGGAGGAAAACAGGATCTATTTATGAAGCACGTCAGTGTAGGGTTGATGGGATGCAAGAGTTGGATAAACAGTGGTGAAGAACCAGTATGAATTAGATTTGGCTTCCTACAGGACTGAGCATTAGTCCTAAGGAAAAAACAAAACCTGAAAGAAGTTGCACATACTCACAGGAGTGATCCAGTACAGGAGCAGAGGCTTTGTGGACAGTGTCTTGGCTTTACTGCATGAGTGCTGTCCCGCTCCTTTGCACTTCCCAACCTTCTCCTTTTGCTGCCTTAAAAACCACAGCTGTTCATAGAGGTGTATTCTGCTCCTGTACCACTCTCTGCTGCCTACAACCCTACTGAGCGAGCTCCAAAACCTCCTTTATATGCTGCTTCTCTTTTCTAAGCGCTGAACAGTGATATCTTTGTCAAAGGGCACAGCTGGTGACAGGAGGACTAGCAGACTTGGAGGTTGCAAGGACAGAGGGTCCCCTTAGTTGTGGCTTGCAGGGACATGCAGGCTCTGATGTCAGTCTCACAGTGAGGGATTCTTCCACCCCGTGCATGCAGTGGGCAGCAGGGGCCAGGGAAAGGCAAGATTCCCAGGCTGAGGCAAATAAACTGGGTGGCTCCCCATGGGCAAAGCATAGATGGAGAAATGAATAACATGGGGAGGATGAGAGTCTGCTTCTGTCTCTGTGGCAAGGTGGAGTTGGCCTGCCTGGCTTGGTGGCCTGTTGTTATAGAGATCCCTGCTCTGAGCTGAGACTCGGGAGCTCCATTCAGTTGTCCAAACTTGGGCACCCAGCACCATTCAAGATGCTGTGGGGTCCCAGTCCACTCCCAGCTGCGGGTCTAGAAGGGCATATATTGTCTGTATGTCCTGTATCCTACTTGACATCAGTCCATGGATATTTTTGATACCCGCTGACTCAGATGCCTATGAATCTTGGCTCTGGTCTCCAGCTTCTTCAGGCATGCCTTGGAGAAGCCAGCTGGGGGCTTATACATGGAGTTGTCCTCTATGGGTACTTTCATTGAAAGGCAAGCCTACTCCTCTGGGTGTGGAAGGAGATGGCAACTATAGGATAGGATCTATTCTAGATAAGAGCTATGTGTCATCTTCCCAAGGGTGTGTTTCCTCCAAGAGTGAAGAGATGGCTGGATCAAAAAATATCCCAGCCAGCTCTGGGAGCTCCTACTCCAGCTGCCAGATGGGAATGTGTTCAATTTTAGTGTGAACTTCACGTCCCACAGGAAAAGCTTTTCCTACCTGTCAGTACAGTTCTTGGCACTGCCCCAGTCTCCCTGTCCCCCGAGTCTTTCCCATGAGGAATTACCTGCGTCCAGCGCAAATGAGTCCTCAAAATGGCATATCAAAATGATGACAAGGAGGCGAGAGGCATCTGATAGGAAGTGATGCCAAGGAGATGGGAGACATCTGGTATCAGCCATCAGATATCAGCTAGTTGTCTGGACCCTTCTGTAGTCGAGGGAAGGAGACAGGAATTCTGTAGGAGGTGTTGCAGACACTTATTCTGGGATGGGATGAATGGCTTTCTGGAAAGCTCTCTTTCTTACTCTCCATTGATAAAAGATGGAACTGAGATGATGAGTTTAAATTAGCTGTCTCACTTCTGGGCAGCTGAAGCAAGGAAGGAAATCCCATTCAAGGACATGTGTGTCTACATCTGTGGCTCCAGAAAAGATTTTCAGACACATAAACTTGAGCTTCAACAAAAAGCTGCAAACAATTGGCGCCAACTCCTACTGCATCTAGGGCCACCCCAGGGACTTGGGGGTGCTGGAAAGGGAAACATTTAACACAAAATATTCCTTACAGCCCAGAGAAAAAAGGTTGTGTGAGGAAAGCAAGGGAAGAGAGGTTCATTCACAGAAGTACATTAAAAGGCGTAGGACAGTGTCCCACATTTAGTTGTCACCTCAAGAGGCAGGGCATGCAGAGAGGGAGGGTAAAAACTGGAGGCTTAGTTCCCTCCATAGCCTGGGGATGACTCAAGTCCACAACATCCTCTTTCCAACAGGGTGTCTGTATGAGACTGCGTTCATTACCCAGCCTGCACTCAGCCACCCTGTGCGGCTGAGGAAGCGTTTCCAGCTGCAGGGAATTGAGCCTCAACGTTACCCTTTCTGGGCTACCCTTTGAGCCAGCAGACAAGAGTCTTCCTGACATGCTGCTGTGTCTCAGGAGATGTTTAAGTGTTAGATATCCTGTACAGCAGCCCAAACACAGGAACCTGAGAGCTTTGTCTCCTGGCTTGGCTCGCAGGGGTTATTGGGTTTGCCTGTGATGTACGATGGCCAAGGTCAAGCCCTTCTTTCACATCTAGCAAAGGGATTTGAACCCTCGAAAAGGGGGTTGAGCCCACAAGAAAGGGTTTGAACCTACAAGAAGAGGGGGGGGTGAACCCATCTGGGTGCTCTGCTGGGTGGTAGGAGAAGGCATAGGGGCTGTTCCTAGTTGGGTGTTGAGGTCTGGGCCAACACATGGGATGGTGTGGTGGAGGCAGGGGAGGATGGAAGAGGAGATTATGAATCTGCTTTGCTCCTGTTTAAGAACAGATCCCTGGAGTTCAGAAACCTCTTTCAGGCCCCTCCTGGTGGTGGCCTACACCTGTCAGTGGTGTTGGATGTGCCCTGTGTCTGCCTGCCACATCTTACCTGTTTAGGGGACTCAAATACCTGACGTTTTAGACTAGGTTTTAAGGATTTACATCCTGGGCTGAGATGCTTAGAATCAGCTGCAACTTTTTAACCAGTCAGGGCTTAGCTTTGGAGTCAAAGGGCAACTTGAGTCAGATTCAGAATTTATAATGGAGTAGTTATGTCAAATCCCAGCTCCCTAAGGTGGCAGGTGGGATGCTGAGCTCTGCAATCTCAGGTTTATGGGCAGGACATCACTCAGAGCCTGTTCAAAGTGGATACTGATGGCAGATCTCTCCAGCAAAGGTGGTGACATCTGCTATGGCCCATGATGTTTGAGGTCCTAATTCCTGTGAAGGGCAAGGCAGGACTTGTAGGGCCAGGAGGGCTAACAGCGTCAGGCAGCATCTAGGGACTGTGCCTGCAAAAGGGCTCCTCTGAACATGTGCAGAGGTAGCTGGCATGTCCCTTAGCTGCAGAGTAATCCCCCAGCCGCAGCCAACAGCAGCTGGGGAGCAGCTTTCAGGGAGGACCTGTCATCTGAACGTGAGGCGATGCGAAGAGCAGGATCTCAAAAGCAGGAGACCATCTGTGGCACTTCAGATAAGCTACAGAGACGTCGTTGGGGACAAGCAGAGTGGGAGAGGGTTACCTAGGGAAGAGCCAGGGGAAGCATGGAGAAAGGACATTTTGGGCTAGCCCTGAGATTCCTTGTAGCCAAAAGAAAAGCTGTTCATTGGGTTCTCTTTTTACTTCAACCCATAAGTGCAAAACCCCCAGCTGTTTTTCCTTCAGCTCCTCAGCAGCCACGACATCTGCTCTGCTCCTGTTTAAGAACAGATTCCTGGAGTGCAGGAATCTCTTCCAGGCCCATCCCAGCAGGCATCTGCACCACCTTTCCCAGCCAGTTCTGCAGCATCTGACACACAGCCTGTGCTTACCCAGTTGCTCTGGCCACATGCCTTCCTTCTTGGGATGAAAACTTCCATGTTCTTCATTGCCTGGGATTCTTGCACTAACAAACAACTGCACGAGGTTAAATCCTCCATCCAGGAGGCACCTCTCTGCAGGATCAGAGAAGGCAGGAGAAAACAGAAGCGCCAAGACCAGGGCTTTCGGGACAGTGTGCAATGCCAGCAGGGAAAGGTTGCATGTTTGCACTTCGGAGAGGCATTTGGGCAGTAAATGACAGAGCTGCTGAATTATTCCACAGGAGAGGGAGCGGGGGTGAGTGCAGGAGGGGAAAATCCATTCATTCATTAGAGAAATCAATAGCCCCCACGTTTAAGCTGGCCTTCCCCCGGAGAAGTGCAAGATGGAAGAGACCTCTACTGCTTTGCTGATCAGAGCAGAAACTCTGCCTGGGCTCAGCCAGAGGAAGGTGCCTAAAGAGATTATTCAGTGGTGACTCCTGAGTCACGTCGAGATCAATGCATTCAGCAATTTATTGGTGCTTCTGGAATATATCTCGTCTAAGCATTTACAATAGTCAATGTTAACGCAAACATCCCCCGCGGAGGGCAGGGCAGCTGCGTGGGCTGTATCAGGCGTGCTAGAGGCATTCAATTGGGCTGGGGAAGTATTTTGAGTATCAGGAGGTCGAAAGGACGCGTGTGAAAACAAAAGGCTTTATTTTCTTTTGTATTAGGCACACACTTTGCACTTCCAAAAGGAGAAAAGGAGCCCATCCAGCAGGGACAAGGAGACAAGGACCTCCCAAATCGGCACTTGCATGAGATGATCATTGTAGACCCCTTCCAACTGAAATAGTATCCTCCCCTCCCCTCCCCTCCCCT
>NW_010393514.1:111996-146566 GCF_000710305.1 Buceros rhinoceros silvestris | reverse complement strand
CCTTTGAAGGTCTCTTCCAACCCAAAACATTGAGTCTATGGTTGTATGACTTCACAACAGCCTGTTCCTCTGAGAACAGATAGTGAAGCTGGTTGCTTGGATAGCCTGTGCAGTCTCCATCCTTCAAGATCTGATGGACACATTGGCCTTAGCCGATGTGATATGACCTGACCCTGCTTTGTGCAGGAGGCTGAAGTAGAGATTTCCTGAGGTCTCTTCCAGCCTGTGTCCTCTGAGGTGGAGGTAGAGATACACATGGTCCTTACCTGGACTTAAGCACCTTTTCCATCCTTTCCAGGACTAAAAATTGTATTAGTTGCTTATTTTAAAACAGAGTCAGACATGTTGTTGGTGCCATTGTATGTCACCTTTTGTTGTTAACATGCTTTTCTAAGACCGGCAGACCTTACTTCATGTCAGCAGTCTCCTTGGGCTGAGGATGGTCAAAGTCACATCTCTATCTTCCCTAGAGACTACCCATAACCTCCAGATCACAGCCTGCATGTAGCATGCTCTCTTGAAGCAGAGTAGCTGCATAGCTGAGAGTGCAAAATAAGGGGGCTGGAGAGAGAATTAGCAAGAGTGGGTGAGACTTGCAGGTGAGTTAACACTACAGGAACTGTCTGCTTGGATTTGGTCCTGCGTTCCAGGCTCTTTTTCTAATGCTGCATCTGACTTCTAGCTGGTAGCCATTTATTTCTGCATACATGAGCTTTCACAGAAGAGAAATCCACATCTTCTAATCCAAGTAAAGGTCTAGATTGCTCAGGCAAGGAATTATGCTTGCTCGTTCACTCTCTTCTTCCCATCTGCTCTTTCCAATTCCACAAAAATCCATACTCTGAGAGCGAGAGCCTTGTCCCTGAAAGATGGGAATATGATTGTGTTTTCTCAGGCTGCAGAAGCCCCTAAACCCATCCACTTTTTGCTGATACTTCCGTCTGTGAGGTGATAAGAGTCTTTTCCCACTCAAACTGCAGTTTTTGAATAAAAATGGTTGTGGTTCTTTTGCTTTGGCAAGTTTTATCCCATTAAACAGCACTGGTTTAGATTTGCTATAGACACTTCACAGATCTCTGATAGAAGCATGAATGTTGTCATTATGAAAGCTTAGCTCCTGTCTTGCAACTTTCATTCCCATTATGTATTTTATATTCTGAATTATTTACAGTGGTCAATAGTGACTAATGGTCAGGCTATGTTTTTGTAAGTATTGCTGATTTTGATCAGGAAATACCTCTCTTAAGAAATATGGAGCATTCTTAATGTCTTCATCAAAGTAATCTCCACTCTCAGGGAAGTTACTGAAAGGCAGCTAGTGGTTTATCAGTGTTTTCAGTTGTCAAACACTGCTCATGGCTTCAGCCCCTGAGAAATCCATGGGACTGTTTCTTTTGCTTGGGGAACATGATGTCACTGTTTACTGAGAAGAAGTACAAGGTGGAAAGAGTTTCATTAAAGGGTGTTAAATTTTTCAGTTCCTTCATCAAATGTGTCAGATTAATAGGAAGAACGTGTTTTAAATGGTTGACTTTAATTAGAAGAACAGAGAAGTGTGCCAACAACAATAATCCATTTTTGGTGACCAAGTGTTTTAAGTCATTTAGGAGTTCTTCCATTTATTCTTAATTATGTTCTCATTTATTGAAGTTTAATGTGTTTGGAAAAATACCAGTCCTAATGGGCATGAATTATGTTGGGGAATATTTAAAATAATTCTTTATTTTTTAGTCTCTTCCTTTTGCTATTACATTCTATAATGCTTTTAGCATCATTTGGTACATCTGGTCACAAAGTGTCATATTGCTCTCAGATTTACTCTTTAGTAAGTATTTGCATCTGTTACAAAGGCTCCTTTTTACAGTCGCTGTATCATTGAGAAGCTAAGACCTTGATCAGCAGTAAAGATACAGAGATGGCAATTAATGCTTTTGTCATCTCAAGGGCTGATTACTGTAATTCACTCTTTTAGGGACTTTCAGCACATGCTGTTAGAAAATTGCAACTGACACATTATGCTGCCATGAGGATTCTCTTCAAAAAGAGATTATTTGAATGTACTACACTGATTATTAAATAAAAAAATTCAAAATTTATTAGTAGAAAAAATTGATATTAATTATTACATGTATTTGAGGGATCTTAAATCATTACTAGTATGAGCCTCTCATCTGAGTAATGATTTTGCTGTTCTGATCTTTCCAGTAGGCCATCCAATTTACTGAGCTGTCCTGTTGCAGTCTATTAAGATTTGTACATCATCAAGAGAGTAAATTATCTATTGATATTCTCTAAGATGAATTTCTGTTGTTTTTCAATCAATGTGGAAATGCTTTGTATTTACTTGAATGCCTGAATTACAGGTTTTCCTATTCCTGTTTTCCATTTGCAAGTGTATAATTACAGGCTTGGATGAGTCTTCCTGAAAGCTAATTAATCACAGATATGGAAATTCACAAATGACAGTTCAGATTCAATGATAGTTTTGAATATTAAAATTTCATAGAAGACATAAAAGTGTTATATTTACAATTTTTCTCCATCTATTTCAAATTTTGATGGAAAAGGAGAAATAATTCTATTTCTTTTTCCTCTCAGCAAGTCTCTTTTTTTCAGTGTTACACAGGTGAGAAAATGTTTTTAACTCTCCTAAGCAGAATAATCAGAGTGGTTTTAGCAACAAAGGTAATAGTGCTAACCTGTTTATGTGTGCCACTCAGCCCTGTCTAATTAGTAACCTAATGTTAGTGAAGTCTTTTTCCCTCTAAGAGGAAACATGAACGTCTAAAAAAAATAATTTTAAAAGGTCGGTTTCAAAGGAAAAGCAACTTATGCTTTATATTATAATGGTTAAATGAAAGCTTTCCATTCTAACAGGTTCTTGCATACCAATTTTTTGGTCACTTGAAAACAGAAAGGTCTGCAGCAACACAAAAAACTATGGACAAGCTCTGAAAATCCACTCCAATGGATCCACTGGATCAAAGATACTTCTGACAATTCAGATTTTAGCCTGGTCTGTGTAGCATTTCACTTCAGTCCACTGTGCCTAAAGAGCATCTTCCAATGCATTCTCTTGTTATTTGAAACATACTGTGTCATTTTCTTGAACACAGAGAATATACAGGCAGATGAGCTCCAGAATATGGGAGCTGAGACTTGGTTTATGCTGAATAACTGTTATCTAGCCTTTTTTCACCTGCCTCAGATAGCAAGCAGTGAGGAACCTACAGAAAACGGTGGCCATTTATTAAGTCTGTTGCCTGTTGAAGAGAAATACGTTATTTACACTGAAATGGAGAAGGAGGAGAAGTGTAGGAGCTGGGTTTGTCTTTGAGAGTGAGACTCAGAGAACAGGCACAGGCTTGGATGAGGTGATGCTGTGCAGATTTCTTCTCCATCTTAAAGCTCCAGGGCAAGTTAAAGGATTTTCTAGAGGAGATGTTAAAGTAGGCAAGAAGGACCCTCCTTTTTGCATCCTGGTTTCCAGCATTGTAATTAAAAGTTTGAATTGTCTTGTTAAAATAATCACGTTACTTTTGTAAAGCACTGTAAGAGTCTTGGACTGATAGATGGTATATATTCTTCAGGGGTAATTAATACAAGTAAATCAGAGTATATAGACATTTTAATCTGCACAGATGTATATAAACACCTTGTGAGCTGCAGGCAGCTTGGAGCCTGGATGTGTCCCTTTGCCATGCACCTTGGGGGTATGAGGCTGGGTTAGCTGAGCCTGGTTGCGGGCCAGAGCCAGTCCCTGCTGCTGCTTGTCCTGTGAGAAGCTGACAGCAGAGACACAAACCACCACAGTGAGGAAGACAAAATAACTTACTTCAAACCAGATAATCCTCCAAACACAATAGAAGGATTTTCTTCAATCAGACTTATATAAAACTTCCTGCAGAAAGTAAAAAGCCTCCTTGGGGTGGGGGGGGGCCTTTGACATGGTGGTTGGTGCTTTGGTGCTTGCCTGCATTTTTATTTTTGCTCTGTAAACTCTTCAGAGTGGAGGTCATATTAATTTACATTTAGCTGAGTGCTGTGTGCTTTTCCTGGATTTTAATTATGATATTTGCAAGAAGTCATCTCTTCACTAGGGAAACCTCCTATTTTTCAGCCAAGTTAATGTGGGACTTGGGCCGTATAAGAGATGTGAGAGCTAAGGCCAAGCCAGTCAGTGCCTCTGGGATAACATATTGAAGAGAGGAAAACCTGGGCTAGTTCCATTGTTTTGGGAATTCTTGTGTTTGGGAGAGGAGTAGGGTGTGAGAGAGACAATCATGTGGACACCCAGGTAAATGAGGAAGGAGGGAAGGAAGCATGCAGAGCAGCCATTGTCCTTTGGCCTGTGGTGGGAAGGCAGACTGAGCCCTTGCAGCCATTAAGAGATCAATGTTGAAACAGAATCCTGTCTGCAATCCACGGAGGATGCCACACTGGCGGAGGGGACTGCTCCCAAAGAAGGCTGTGATTCTGAGGAAAGCCTGTAAAGACTGGAGCAGTCAGTCACTGGGAAGGATCACAGCCCATGGAAAGGGACCCACGCAGTGTGGAGAAGTTTGTGGATGACTGTCTCCTGTGGGAGGGATGTCACATTGCAACAGGGGAGGACTGTGAGGAGTTTTCCTCCTGAGGAGGAGGGAATAGCAGAAACAGCATGGAATGGACTGGGACTGACTGCAAGCCCTATTCCCTGCCCCCGTGCAGAGGGGAAGGTGGTAGCAAAGCTGGGCCCAGGAAGAAGAAAGGGTGGGGGGAAGGCATATTTATTTAAGATCTGGTTGTATTTCCCACTGTCCTACTCTGATAAAATCGGTGAATTGATGGTGATTTTGTTTAAATTAAATTGATTTTGTTTCCTCAAGATGAGTTTGGTTTTTGCCTGTGACTGTAATCACTGAGTGAGCCCTCCTGGTCCTTTGTTTTGACCCTCGAGTCTTTTGTTGTATTTTCTTATCCCCAATCCCGCTGGGGGGAGACAGGGGTGAGTGAGTGTTTGTGGGGTTGCTTTGTTGCTGACTAGGTAGGCCTAAACCATGACAGGTGAATGTCAAGATTTGTTATCATAGATTTATAATATGAATTATTAATCTCAGATCCACCTTGGTCATTATCTATTTTGGGAAGTTAGTGCCTTTTGATGGGTTTGTTTTACTGTTTTCTAATTTAACAATATTTCTGAAACCATCAGATCTGAAATAAACAAGTTTCCATGTCCCAACATCTTGAAAACACTGTCTTTTTTATTTTAATAACTGTTTAGAAGGGCAGGATTAGAAAGTTATTAGGCAGGATTAAAAAGTTATTTTGCTTTACATTATATAGTTGGTAAGCAACTTTCCCAAGTCCTCAGTAAACCTATTTTATTTAAAATCATATCTGACGTATTTCTGTTTATTTCAAAGTATTCCTTAATGTTCTTTCTTTAGTCACAGAATCAATGTTTTGGTTGGAAGAGACCTTTAAGATCATCTGAGTCCAACCGTTCACCCTGCACTGTCAGGTCAACACTAAACCATGTCCCTCAGCACCACATCTTTATGCCTTTTAAACACCTCCAGGGATGGGGACTCCACCACTTCCCTGGACAGCCTGTTCCAGTGCTTTACAACCCTCTCTGTAAAGAAATTTTTCCTAATATCCAACATAAACTTCCCCTGGTTCAGCTTGAGGCTGCTTCCTCTTGTCGTATCACTTGTTACTTGGTAGAAGAGACCGACCCCCACTTTGCTGCAACCTCCTTTCAGGTAGCTGTGAAGAGCAGTAAGGTCTCTCTGAGCCTCCTTTTCTCCAGGCTAAAAAAATGTAGTTCCCTCAGCTGCTCCTCGTAAGACTTGTGCTCTAGACCATTTATCAGCCTTGTTGCCCTTCTTCGGGCATTCTCTAGTGTAGTCTAAGAAAAGGTAGCTTTTTAGCTCAAATACTGTGGTGATGCTGTGTGAGAAAGCTTTGGTTTTTTTCCCCATATTCAGTTTAGGTACTGAAAGAGCACAATCCATTCAAAGTTATAACATAGTGTAGATATATTCAGGATAATCATTGTAGAACTAGTTGAAACTTGTCTCCTTAAAGAGACAATTTGAAACTCTGTTCAAATAAACTCTTTTTTTGAGATGATACTCTTTCTCGCTACTGGCTGACTTGCTAAGCTTCCTAATCTCTGCTTCAGTTCATTAGACAGCAATGTATGTTTCCAGTGACAAAAGCTGTAGGCTTGACTCCTGCTGACAGTAGCGGTGTATCAGTACATGTCATTGTTGCTCCTTATGAAAATGAACGAGGCAGCTGAAGCAAGAGCAGAGGATTGTGCCCATTAACTTTTCTTTAATGTGTCCAACTCTTTACAGTTTAGTCTTGGTAGAACTTCTCCTATATTGCAGTTTATTGCATTGAATTAAGGAGATAGGGCTTTGCTCTCATATACTGAATCTCACCACTCTGGATACTGGAAAAAATAGGTAGGGAATTACAGTGACAAAAGAGGTATGCTTGCAGCTGCATGACTGAAATAAAATTCCTCTTCAGCTTACACAGCATCAGCAGTGCTGAGAAATCAGTTTTGTGCTGATAAAGGTGATGTTTTCCAACAGGGAAAAGAGCTAGTGTAGTAGGTAATGTGCAGCTGCCCATTTTTATGGAGAACCTGGTTTGGGAGGGCTGGGTCCCTAAACTGAGGGAGCCCATGTGGCCTGAATTTTACTTTTCCACAGTTCTCTGTCTCACTAAGAGGTCATTCTTCCATCCTCTGAATGTAGAATAATTTTTGTGTAGTCATTGGTGCCTTTGTAGATATGAGTCTCAATGTTGAGATTAATTTAGAATATATTCAGACATTTAATATTCTGTAGTGTTCTTCTAAAATGATGCTGGCACTGTCAGACCTGTCTTTATTTATCCATTTTTAAAGTTTGTTTTGGAAGTTGTAGGCATGGGTACCTCTGGGAGTGTTCTTGGAGAAAAAACTAGTCTAGTATAATCTAGTATTTTAGAGTGTGGATCATACATAACATCAGAACATCCTGTTCGGTTTTCTTTCTTGAAAAGACATGCCTGAATATTTGTGTCTCTGTTTATCTTGAATAAAGCAGTTCTGGAAAACATGGAGGTAAATTCTTTAATCAGTTATCTTGGATTCTCTTGCACTCTCTTTTGTAACAAATACTGATAAAAAGTTGACTTGTATATCAGGACTTCTGACTGTTCAGTAAGCCATTGATTAGTCATATGACAACTATCAAACCTATGACATGGGAAGTCAAAGAGATGTCAAGCTTCTGAATTAGTTGGCCTGTTATTAGCTAGTGTACAATAATTCATGATGATGTTTCTATAAATACCTTAGAAATGAATGAAGACAATCAAGAGAAACAGGTTTTAAACAGATCGATATAACGTACTGCTCTTTGAATGGAGGATGAGTCTGAGACAGCGAAGATATATAAGTCTTACCATGAACTTAATATGACTTTGGATCAAACCCACAGGGGGCTGAAGCTGATCCTGTAGAAATCATTCTGAAGCTTTTCATTGACTTTCCTGCGATCAGTAGCATCCACAGACTTTGTCTTGTTTTGAAATATTTTTGGGATCACAAATATAACTCATGTATAATTCTTAGGTCTTGCATCATCAAATATCTGCTGCCTCATATAGGTCTATAAATCTAATGATTAGAAAAGCTCTGCTATGAAAAAAAAATAGCTGTTCAAAATATTTGGTGGGAGGATTCCATTAAAATTATTATCTTCTAAATACTTACTACAGTTTGAATTTGTGAAGCAAATAACTATAATCCAATGGATGAAATATGATTTCAAAGCATATGCTGAAAATATAAACCATGAAGTTACACACATAGTAAGAGATTATTTCAGGATGCTTTAGTTATTTGTGACTATTTTCCAAGGAACTCACGTACCACTTATTTGCAAAACTGAACCTTATGGTTGGAGTCTAACTTTGCTTGTATCCCATGAAATCCTTCTTTTGCATCATCTTTCTGTGGGAATATGGGGCTCACATGGAGGAACTTCTGACTTGTTCTTAGAGTTGACATCTGAGTGGGGTATATAAGAACAGTTGGATTTTTTAAAAGGTGCAATTTGTCATAGCCAGTGGTTAGCTTAGATTTAGTTTCCTTGTATATAATAATAATCATATACCAAATACAGTTCTCACCTATATTTTTTAATTTACAGTTCCTTAACACTTCTTTTAGCATACTCAAATCTTTGGGCAAATACCTCTTCCATTAAGACAATGCATCTGAGTCTGTGTGAGAGACGTAAAGAGAAATAATTCAGTACTGTAGCTCAGGTAATCATCTACCACAGCACATCTCAGTGAA
Organism: Buceros rhinoceros silvestris; assembly: GCF_000710305.1. NCBI lineage: Eukaryota > Metazoa > Chordata > Aves > Bucerotiformes > Bucerotidae > Buceros > Buceros rhinoceros. The sequence goes on along the minus strand of NW_010393514.1, from coordinate 138,216 downwards.
TGTTCAAGAGATTGCAGTAAGTTCTTGTTATGATTTTGAATATGTTGTTATTTATTTACAGCAGTCAAAACCGTGATGATAGACATTTTACACTGCAAGGTCCTTGCTTTGGCAAAATAAGCTAAAATTATACCATGAGGTAGCTGCAGAATGTCATAAGGTTGAGGGGAAGAGATGCTGAATGAAATGTCAGTAAGTTGATTTTTGTGATGAAGTAATCTATTCTGGAATTAAGAGCATAAAATATTCTTTGGCTGAAGCACTCAACTGGGACTCAGGAATCAACCCCAAATCCCCTAAATACCCCTATTTGTTGCGTAGTCCTTAATGTAGGAAAACAGGACGTGAGTGGGGGATCATCAGACAAGCTCTGTAGTACAGCATCCTTCCCATAAATTGATTCTTCCCAAGGGGAATGTGTAATTTCCCTGTTCTTTGACTCCTCAGCTATAAAACAGGATTAACATTTTCCTTTCTTATAAGAGGAAGGGATGTGGGAGGATACCATTGTTAATTACAATATTATGCTGAACAGAACAATGATGAAAGCCAGACCAATAAACAAATTTGTAAGACCTGTTAATAGAAGCTAAGTTTAAACACCTCGAACACTTGTAATGTCATGCCTGACTGTCATAATTTAGTCTCGGTGCCTTTTACTGAACTACTGGATTTGGGCAGTAATTTCAAATTCATCCAAGAATCTTGCTGTATATTGGGAATGTGAGAACAGCTGTATTGAGTCAGTCCAGCCTGGGCTTTCATGGTGGATGAAGACCTGTGGAGCAGCAGAGCACAGGACAGGCTTTCAGAGGTCCTGCCTGCTGTTTATACCCTTGCAGCAGTCTGCATTTAGGGACTTTATGAATCAGAGGTTGCATTTTTGTGTTTAATAGATGGTGATAGTTTTCTTGCATCTTAACTGAACCCGTATGAAGGTTAGATATCTATATATCCTGTGACAATGATTTCCGTATCTGTATGCTCTGTCCAAACATTTCTATTTGTACTTGTTTTTAACTTTGTCTTACTTCATCTGATTCTTCTTAATTAGCATTTATTATGAAAAAAAGTATGATAATTTCCTATTCACTTTTCCATGCCACTGCAAGCCCACCATTCTTATATGTTAGCTGTTATTTTTCATAAAATCATGCATTTAATTTTCACTTTCAGTTTCTCTGGAGAGAATGGAGCATTCAGGAGCTATAGAAGACTGTCCTGTTAAGCTGCATAGCTTTTTGACACAACAGAGGAAAATGCAGTTTTAATATTTCAGTAGCTGAAAGGAGATAGTTCAAAGAGCGTAGGCAAACAATGATGAGAATGTGTTGACAGTGCATGAAATCTCTGATGTGGATTGCTTTATAAAATAAAATGATTTTTCAGGGAGGCAAAGGTGGCTGTTAAAACCTTCAGTTATAAGCCCTCAGGAGAAAAAAAATTATCCTTTTGATTTTAGCATTGCTCCCCAGCTGAAAGAGTGATGGATGATTTTTGATAAATGTCTTGTAGTGCAAAGGACCGTAACTGAGACTATCTTGATGCTGGTAATCTGTACTGTTTTCTTCTGATTTTTTATTCACTCTGTGTAAGAAATTAAAATGATTAATAGAAGGGGGGATTTTTAGGAGAAAGAAGTAGGATTCAGGAAGCAGGACTGACAAAATTGATGTTTACACCATTGTGTAATATTTGCAAAGAAGAATAGAGTATTGGAAACGTTCTATGCCCCACTAAAAAAGAAAAAATTGTTACAGATAGAGTGAGAGGCCCAGTGGAAGCAATGGACATCTTACTTGTTATGCACACCTGAGGCACAAATAAAGAATGAAAATGTTCAGTTTGATTCCATCTTACAGACACAGTTGTGTTGTACTCTGTACTGTAGGAACATGAGAAAGCACTCTGCCTTGGAAAAGTTGAGGCTAAGTATTCTGCAATTCATGAGAGGAGCAGAGGCACTGAAACCTGTCTGTTGCTCATGGATTACACTCTGGAGAGGCGCTGGATGAGGTCTTTGAACACTGCAGAAACCATGGGCTGTGAGGAGCCTTCCTAATAGGCTTTGGAGGGGCAGTTATGTTGCTTCCTTCCTTCTCAGCTACTCAATAAGCCAGCAGCAATATGCTTTATCATAATAAGCAATTGTTTTCTGTAAATAATCTCCTCGAAAGTACTCCCATTGCTTGGCTGAGGGTCATCGTATAGAGGGAATTAAGTAAACCCCCATCCCAATTAGATTTCTTCTGGCATTTAACAGTTGATGTAGGTTTGTACTTCTTTTATAGAGTAGAAGTGTTCAGATAATGAGCTCTCCACTAAAATAAATAGGACAGAAACTTGAAAGTGCTTTTATGAAAAACAGATACTTGTTATTGAAATAGCTGGGAGATGGTTGCAGTCTTTCACTTGAGCTTATGGCTGAGTTCTCTAGATGGAGAACTAAGCTGAATGACTTTCTAATCTGGCAACACCACTGGAAAAATATGTGGGGATGGACTGATCTCCTTAGATGATCTAGTATTCTGTGTGGAACTTGTGAGAAGCCTCCTTGAACTATGGTCACATACAAGACCTTATAGTGTAGCAGCCAAGACAACCATCTCTGAGCACCTCCAACTTCAAACAGCAAAAACTGCCTAGGAAATAATCATAAGTGTTCAGAAAGTGCTCTTGGAGGAATAGCACTGTTTTTGCTGTGCTTACAAGTAGGCATCTCTCAGGAGTGTGTAGGAAAGCTACTGCAAGCGTAAGTGTGATGTTTGAATGATAGTCTCTTTGAAGTAGTAGCAGTGCTTAGTCCTGCAGAATTCACTGCAAATTTCCAGAATTTAATGCATGAAGATGCCATTTCCATTACATATTTATTATTTTGTAGCCTCTGCCTGTTTTTCCACCCCTAAACGTTGCTCAACATTATTAGGATATAGCTGACAAAAATGGTGAGAAATTTTTGAACAGTGTCATGCACAGACAAGCTCTAAACCAGATATCTTGCTCAATACGATGTCCATGTTCATGTGTGTTCTTTAAACAATGGTAGTCCTTCAGCAAACATCTCAGAACAAACAAACATACTGCAGGGAACTCAGCTCCTCATATTTCTAATGTCAAAAACAAGCACATAAACCCTTTTTACCTCTTGGAGACAAAGGAAGCTGAGATGATACAGCTGTTACAGACCACCGTGCTATACTGAAATTAACTTACAGGGAAGGATTCATAACAATCAAATTCTTTCTGAGTCGTTAACTCTTGTTCACAAGGATGCAAATATTCTTGCTTTTTATAGAAGGCTACTGAAATACAAATACAGAACTGTTTCCTTTAAAGCATGCAAATAAACACCAGGTATCCAGTTCCTCTGAAAGTACTTGAATAGTGAACGCTAAATTATCTGAAGAAAAAGGACGTTTCACAAGCTGAGAGACAAAGTGGCTGCAACTGGCAAAAACTCTTGCTGAAGAGGTACTGAGCAATCTTTGGAAAGAGAATTTGAGAATTCTTTGAAAGATATGGATTTCTATGAAAATTAATGATTATAAGGGAGTAATGTCCTTGATACAATACTTTGACTGCAAAGATGGAGAGGCTGGGAAAAGTGTGTGTGCAAGTATGTGTGACAGAGAGAGAGACAGATTGTTAGGTGCAGCAGTACACTTAATTAAAACATTGCAGCTGTTCCATTATTATTTCACCTTCAGATATGACTGTTTTATATAATACCTATTTAAAGGAAGCTTATGGCTCTTAAGATCATAGGGTCACAGATAATTCAGCTTGGAAGGGACCTTAGGAGGTCAGCCAGTCCCTCCCCAGCCTGGGCTGCTGCAAGGGTTCTTCCTTCCCAGGGGCAGTGCTTTGCATTTCTCCTCACTGAATTTCATTAAGCTCCTTGAAAGTCCTGTCAGCCCTTTTCTCCAGCCCTCCTGAGACTCTCTGAATGGCAGGCCTACCCTCCAGCATATCAGCTGGCCCCTGCAGCTTGGTGTCGTATGCAAACTTGAAGAGAGTGCCCTCCATTACCTTCTCCAAGTCAATAATAAAGATGTTAAGCAGGATGGACCAAAGGATAGAGCCCTGCAACTCCACTTCTTACCTTGCCCTCCAGGCAGGGTATGACCCATTAACCACTATTCTTGGAGACCTACCATCTCAGCAATTTTTTACCCATCTAGTTCTCCGCCCTTCCAGAGTGTAATGCCCTAACATTTATAAGGAGGTACTGTGGGAGAAAGTATTGAAAGCATTCCTAAAGTTAAGATAAATGACATCCACTGCTCTACCAGTGTACATTTGCAGTAATTTTCCTCTTCATTCTTTATGAAACTTTAATCATACAACAAAACTATGGTGGAGTTGTTATACATATCTGGACAATGAAAGTATAGAAGCAGTGAGGACATAGCGATAGGCAGCTTCTTTTGCCAACAGTCAATGAGTTGTTTTGCCTGGCCGCTTCAGTACAGCTGAAGAAACCATGTGTAGGTAACACCAGTTAGCACTTACATATATGCTTAACTGCTGTGCAGACATTAAACATATAAGCTTAAGGGTTGGGCAAATATTCAGTCTTGTTGGCTTCCTGAAGGTAGTATTGATCTTAGACAGTGACCACGGAATATAATGTTTAGTGCATGTATGTGCAGAAGACCCAGCAGTAGCTATGCAACTTTGTTGTGAATCAGGCTACACTACTACTGGAGTTGTGGTGGAGTAGAGCTAACCCACATTCAGAGAACTGGTTAGCTGCAACACTTCAGGAATCAACGTAAAATAAAGATAACCTGCATTTGGGGAATTGATTAACTTGCTTATAGCTGGTGTGATCTTGGAGTAGTAACTGGTATCACAACAATTCTCTTGGCATATGCTTGAGGAGATCATTTGCAATAGTAACCCCAAGATTTTTTTTTTTAAATATTAAATTAAAACCCAGGAAAAATCATAGTTTTCCGGGATTACTGCATTACTAGGAAACAACAGACAGAACTTTTAACTAGAACATGGATTTATATTAAAAAAAAAGGTAATCAACGTGTAACGGATTGTCTGTGCTGCAATAGATTGGGATTTCAAAGATGGCTTTTGTTCTCTACCAAGAATTTTCTTCTCACAAAAGTAAACCCTTGCATAATTTCCAAAATGTTAAATCCTCCCAAAATAAGATCCATAAAAAATACATGAATCTGTCACCAAATGCTGTGATATTTAAACTTCCACAAATTCTTAAATATAGCATGAAAGGGAATCATCTGAAGGAAGGGATTGTGCCTGTTGATTCCTGTGATGACCGAAGTTGTGACTGAAAGAAGCAAGAGATGATTTCTGCCTTTACCCTCCTATCTGAGAAGCAAAAATGGATGATCCTTACAAGAACTGGAATGGGGTAAGAAGGGAAAAGTGGCTTGTTGAAAGGGGTCTGGTTTACAGCATCAGGATCTGGACATCTCTGCTTAGTGAATGGCAGTGCTCCCTTGGTGTCAGTCCACAGTCATTTTGTGTAATCTAGAGAAAATACTTGATCTTCCCCTAAACTTGTGTGTAGCCTTTCATGTTTTCCCAAGATTTTTATTTTTCTCTGCTGTTTTTGTCATGTGATATTAATTTGCTGGCTTAAGATGAGTTTTCCATTCAAAATGTTGGTTTTGTTCTGTATAAATGTGCTCCCAAGATGGTGAGAGGAGGTTGTTAAAGGGCAGTGCGGTAGCTTTGCTTAGAGGATGTGGACTTTGCCACTCTCTCTTGCTAAATACCTGGCTCTTGTATTACTCTCACAGTTGACTGTGCATTGCTATGTCTAACAATATCTTAATTTTTAGTACCGGTAATGTGTTTCGAAAGGGAAAATTAAACAAAAAGTTGTACTTCTGCTTAATCAGCCTTCTGTAAAATTCTGTCTCACTGGGACACAGACATGTTAAGAGTGAGATTAAAATGTACATCCTCTGGGTAATGTGTGAGGGTAGCATTTGGAAACTCTTGTATGCTAGAAGGGTTAGTGCTCATCAACTGGAAATGTTCTGTATGTCCTGATGAAAGCTAAAGTGGTGAAGTAGTGACTAGGTTTCTTTTCACTGTGTCTGAAATAAAGAAGATTAAGAAAAGATGTAATGTGGGTTAGTATATGTGTGGAGAATGTTGTTAATTGTCTTGGTGGTGTGCAGACAGTATTTTACAGTAATTCTGGTACCACTACTAGAACATTAATGGCATGCTGCTTTGGCCTGCTATCAATCATTGTGATTTGCGTATCATTTGCATAATACTTTGCCTATTGTTCACATATTACTCACTAGATTTTATTCTGCTGGAATGGTGGATGAACAAAATAACTGTAGTAGCATGGTTCTTACAGAGAATGAGATTCCCTTCTAAGTTTCTCTTTTTTTCTACTGTTTTTCAAAATAATTTATCATTATGTTTTTCAGAATAGCAGTATTATTTTTACCAGGGTTAGTAGCAAATCCCAGATGGACCACGTCAATACTAGCTAACAGCTCCCTGTTAGTCTGTTATTTGTATTTATTCCACTTTATTTAAACTTACCATAACACGTTTACTTTGTGTACTTTGACTGTGACTATTAAAATGTTTAGCATTGACAACAGAGAGCTTAAATGCAGTTGTTGAAAACCTGGAAGTAGACATAAAAGCTATTGATTTGATATCAATAGTTAAAGGTATTTGAAAAATATTGCAGTACAGGTGTATTAAAAAATGTTGTGAAAGCTTTTGACTTCATTGATAGCTGGCACAGTTAGCAGGGAAGGTTTCCAGGATAAAAAGTGTGTCCAGAGCGCATTTACAGTGATTCAGAATGTGCAGGACTCACATCAGAGGCAAAAGACAGCCACAGAAGTTGTTAAATAAGGCAACTTATTTCTGGCCAGGAAGAAAACTTGCTGATTGCGTGCATTTCTCAGACAGCTCTGTTGCAGTTCCAGTGCACTACATTCATCCACAGGTTGATTATATTTGAAGTTAATTTTTATAATTTAGCTTTGGCTTTCTCTGAAGTAACCCCTTCAGATAGATCTGTTCTTGGAAACAAAGACTTAACTTGAGAGTTCTTAACCTTGTTTGGCCTCCCCAGTTGTGGGCACGCTGCAGGTCTTTGAATGCTAACCTGGTGCTTTGGCAGAGCTGAGCCTGGACTTGCTGCTCATGGGCTGATCCTTGGTCCACTTGGTCATGATCCTCCCTCATCTGCCCAGACCTCATAAGTAAAAATCTGGACCTGTTGTAGCTGTATCTAAGTTTTCTCTATTGGTCTGAGCCCGTGGGGGTTTTTTTGTTTGTTTGTTTGGTTTTTTTTGCTTGTCAGAAGGAGTAGCTATTCTTGAGAATCAGTTCAAACCTAATTATAACAGAAAATGTCACCATATCCGTAGAAGCTTGATCTTGAAACATTAAACTCAAGAACAGCTTTTATGCTGAGTTAAGCAGCGTTAGGGTGAGAGCTTAGTGTGTGTACTTCTCTGTGGGTAGATACTGCATAAAAATCCATAATGGCCACAAATTTCCTTAACCTCCAGTATCGGGGAAAATTATCACTGTCAGAGTGTCTTTCTTCTTGACTTCAGAAGAGTATAACAATGTAATGTAAAACAAATTTGAATTAGCCCATAGTAAAATTCATTGTTCCAGGTCACTGCATCAAGTTCAAAGATCATGTATGCTGAAGGTATCACCTGTGAAGTATTTGTTTCTTCTTAGTTAAAAGGTTAAATACATTTGCATTGACATGGCAGGGTTTAAGTTAATGTAAGTGCCGTTACAATGTCAGTAGACTTTTTTCCTCTGTTTATTTATAGATTCCAAAAGAGCTATTACAATTCTCAGCAGAGCCGTCTCCTAGAGTTCCAGTGACACCAAAGCTGTTTTGTTGTTAATAAACATTCCTCACAGCCAGGCTTTGACATCATGAGAGTTCCCAAGGAGCCTTTTTGGTTCAGTGGAATATGTACAATTATTTTTCAAGCATTTACTTTTTTTTACCAAATTTTTCATCTTTGTATAAAGAAATATTTTTTCACATATCCCAAAAGACCTTTCCTCAAGCAATGTCTCTGCATGCTTTGAGCTCTTGAAAGAGATTTGTTATGTAGAACTTGCTTTGCACTAGTTGATAACAGACTTTTTACAGTGCAGCCAGCTATTTTTAGTGTCTGGTAATGAAGGCACTTTTAGTAGGCCATATGTACACTTCTGCTGCCCTTATTCTTAACTGATACGAGTTAATTGGGAGCTTGCCAACCTCTCACCTGTTGGTTTCACATTTTAGATAACTAATATTGACATAAGAAAAATTCTGGGCAGACAACAAGTCGATCTAATCCCAATGTATATGCGTGAACTGAAGTATATGAACTATATATGAATTATAGGTATTCAAGTAGCCACTGGGTAAACATAACTCACAAGAATTTTAGATGGTAAAATGTTTTCTAGATGGATTTAACCTAGATTATAAATTCCCAATAAAGTTATGTGTCATATCTGTATAATACTGCCTGTTCTTTGAATGAAAGTTCATCTCAGAAGCTTTAGTATAACTAGGGACTAATATATGCAAGTCATAGAAATTAAAGATTGAATTTCAGTCTTAATTCTAAAGTTCTGGGATTTTTAATGGAAAAAACCTATCTTGGGAACTTTTAAATATACTTCCTCATATACATATACCCCATGTATGAAAACTAGTTTAAAGCAAGTATATTTCATCTCTTTAAAAGTCTGTAGAGGAAGTACTCCAGATGCTATAATTTTCTGATATATACGTAAGGGGTAAATGAAGAATATTCCTCACCAAACATGCCGTATGGTTCTTCGAGATACCAACTTCTATTTCCAGGCATTGCAGCTGTTGTGAGCTGGAGGCTGCTGTGATGGGACTACCCTGAAAGACTGAGGCACCAGGCAAATCTCAAAGCTCCTAAAAAGCCTTTACTTATGCTCAACGCCTGGAAATCCAGCATTAGTCAAACAAATTAGCCAAGCCTTGGGTACACAGTGTTACAAGTCTAATGTGTTTGGTCTTGATGGCCAAAGTGTTTGGTGGTTCTCAGCTGTCTGAGGCCAAGGTGTCCCAACTCAAGAGCTCTTCAGTGAGAGAGTATGGAGCTAAAATGAATGTCGTCTTTTTTTCTCAAGTCTACTCTCATCACTGGCATCTGGATAAACATTTTCCATGGATCAGGCCAAGTCTGGTCCAAAGGATTAACTCATCTTTCTGCAGGTGGGAATGAATCTGTTCCAGCTTGTCCAGCACATACACTGACACTTGTCTGTCCTGGCCTTTTCAGATGGCTATGCATGTTCGCAGACTCATGCAGGTTATCCGATACCTTCAAGTAGTTGTAGACCAGGTGCTTGTTGTCTTAGTTTTAGTATTTGTATACAACTGTTTTTGTGCCAAGCAGGCAGATGTTACAATATATTTTACCTTCTAACCTAAATCAAGTAGTCGTGTGGCATGCCTGTGTGCAAAACAAACTGGATATGTGCCTTAGATCAAGCAGGCTTGTAATATAGTGGTAGCGAAAGCAGGATATGTTATGTTTCACAGGTAGGCCCTCCTGCTGCCCGGCGGGGGCTGTCATGCTGTACTGATGGTACTATGTTGAATTTGCATATTCAGTTGGAGTTCCAGCAATCATACCAAAAGAAGAAAAAGAAGGAAAAAGCCATACAGCAGCAGACTGAGCAGTGTTTTCTTTATATGACTACAGTTCTGCTAGGGAAAGTTGGATTAAATCTTCTTTTTGCGAGGCATCTAGAGATAGGAGTAGCAATGAAGAAAATAGGTGTGACAACAGTCGCTTCAACTTCAGAACCCAAACTGTTATTTCAAGATCTGGTGCACAGAGTGGATGTGAAACCTGTGCATTTGGAGTATAGTAAAATAGTTTTTCATATTATTAAATAAAAAATTCAGTGTTTTATAACATAACAGAGCAAAAGTCTCCAGTCTGCTCCCACAGGATTCAGTTTTAAGCCTTAGCAATTTTTTATCTTATTTTGAAATGTTATAAATACTACAAGATTGTCTTTGCTTTGCAAATTGAAAAAAGGGGTAAATATAAGAAAAACTTCAGAGAATGTAATTTTAGAACATAAACATGCCCTTTTTTTAATCATTAAACATTCAAAAGGTGTGGGTCTATATTTGTATCAAGATGCATTTTGCATTCAAAGAATGATAAGTAGTTTTTTAATACAATTCTGAATACTGTAATGGTCGAGATTAAAGTAATACAAAATTATATTTTTTTAATGTCGAATTTCACAGAATTTATACCTTGGATTTGCACAGCTCTACCTTGCTGACATAATTAACTTTAATTTGGATCCAATATTAACTGAACCAAACATTATTAACAACGCATTAGAATATAAATGCTAATTTAATAAAGAATGATGGATTCATTTAACTCAGCATGGTCATCCTCTTTGCTGAATTTTCTCATTTGCTTTCACTTTGCAGAGTCTCATGGCACAAATCAGGAATAGGTCATGCATGGTTGCTTTGTGGTTTCTTAATTAGTATTATAACCCATTTGGTTTGTTAATAGCTCTGCATTTGCAAATATCGTATCCCATTTTGCTGGGGAGTTATCACTGCAGCTATTTAAGAATAGGCCTTTTTAGGAACCAATAGAAACGAAATCCTGCATAATCTTGCAAAACATGTTTGGCATGTTCTGTGATCCAAGTGAATGGTTTTTGTTGTAGCTTTCTTGTCTGTCCTTCTGTGAAACCTAGGCTGACAGATGACGTGATACTAGACTGTATCTCTAAAGGCGGTGCTATCATTCATTGTGACTTTAGCTAGAACGTATTAAATGCAAAAGTTCTTGTTACATGTAGGCCAAGTATATAATCTCTGCTGTTTTTTCATTTCTGCTCAGAAAGGAAGCCAGTGTGTTATCAGAAAGAATATACCTGTAGAATGGAGATACCACTGCTTTGCTTACTGTTTAAAAGCTTCCTTAAAATGCCTTGCATGGCATTGCTGAGAAACGCAGATGCACAGATGTTGATTTTGCAGAGTAATGAGAAACTAGAGGTTGTGACGCACCAAGTCACACATCTTGTGGGCAACTGCTCACCGTGGCTTCATGATGTACAGCTGTGCTGGGTCAGTGGGGCTGGTGGTACTGCAGAGTGCTCTGGCTCAGAGCTGACCTCTGTGCTTGGTGCAAAGCAAAGTGGCCTCTGCGCGTCCCTTCGGCTGGTACTCCTGGGCACTGATAGAGTACAGTGAAAGGTGATAACTATCTGCAGATGACAGCCTACTTACACAGAAGGCACAGTTGCCAGTTCAAATGCTTTAGTGCAGTTAGGAAGAAATCTTATTTTGACAGTATTTATTAACTAGAAAAGAATTTCATTTCCTCTCTTCTTTTGACAGAGAAATAAAGAGGGTCATGTTGTATGATTTGAATGAATGTTGGTCGTGTTTAATGATTATTCACCAGCTCATGAAAGAGGCTACAGACTATAACAAAAACAGACTACGCTCACTCAGCGCTTGGTCAAAGGTTTATTTGCAGTTCATGCTGCACAGATGGGTAATAGTTTGAAAGCACAGATGGAATTTAAGGAACAGTAAATTCAGTGGGAAAACTACTGTATTGAAGAGAGGGAGAAAATTAAACGAACCAACAGCTTGAGAGAGAAATATTGAGATCCAGCTGGTTATTACACAAATTATTTCAGCCTCTCCTAGCATATAAACTGCGAGGAAAAATGGCAAATGTTTTGCAGGAATTGGCTGTTTCCTCACTATTCTCTTGGACAAGAATTGCCTCTCAAACCTGATTAAAATACAATTTTTTTTTTGATTGAATGCTATTTTATTGAGAGTTAGTGAAAAAGAGAGGTAAGGATCTATCTAAAAAGCACTGCAAAGCTAAAGTAGAACAAAATCAAGTGGCTGGAGATTTTAACCGCAGGGAATGTTAATCCCAAGAGGGATTAAAAAGGCAGTTTGGTGAGAAGGGCCAATGGGAAAGGAAACCTGCCAAGCTCACCAGCCTGCAGGTCCTGCTTGCATTGAGTGCCTGCCTCTTGGTAGGACTTGTTTCTGTCTGAGCCCTTCTGCAGCATTTTCCTGGTGCATCATCCTGGGAAAGGCAAGGCACAGAAAAAAGTCTTACTACCCTTTCCCAAAAAGAGTAAAAGGGACAATAATCCCAGCTAGGTTTCACCACTAGCTTCTTTCGCCGAGCTGTATCTGCTTGTCACTTCTTTTGCATTACCTGAAAATCGTGTCTGCAGCGATTTAACCTTTCACCAATGCATTGTAGGCTTTAGCTCTTGAGTTGTTTTGTTACTTGGGGATCTGTTTACTCTAAACCTTCCAATCTTAGCTGAACAGTACAGTCAGTCATCATAGTCAAGTAACTGAGCTACTCTTAACTTTCTGATTTTCACATCACAGTTTTTTAGAAAAGTGTCATTCAGTAAATAAGATCTGATAAGCAAAAAACCCTAAAATTCGATGAAAACACATTTTGGTAGAGTATTTACATATTTTATATTATTCTTTCAGTTCACTGATCTTCTGATATTTCAGTAATGTGTGTAGCAGATGTTTTTAGCTAAGTTATAAAACAAAGAAAATTATTTTTGAAGTACTATATTCCATATATATGAAATTCCAAGAATAATGTGAGATCCATCATTCAGGACAGGAAGAGAAGCCTCAGCAATAAATTCTTTCCTTCAAGCCCTGATTTAAAAAGAGAGAGAAAGAGAAGACTAAAATTATATAATCAGATGAATTAAGACTATAATTTATTGCTGTGCTCTGATTTATCTCTTGCCGTTAGAGATTGTCTCATAAGTGAAGCCACTATGGTTGAGCATTTAAATTCAAAACATCTGAATGTTTTTCCTCAGTTGTGTGTTTCTATATATTTAAATTGTAGTTTATTAAAAAAACCAAAATAACTCAGAGCTTTCAAGGTTATTTGCAGAGTATAACTAATTTTGTATGCAATTTTCATAAAAAAGATATATAATAATTGTAAAAGTCCCAAACAAATAATTCTGCATTGTGCTGTCTTGTGTGGTAAGGCTCTATTTAAAATAAACTTTCGTCATGACAATGTTTCTGTGGAGCCCTGATGTAGGAGTTGCAAGTCTTTCTTCATAAACAAGAGGAAATAAGTAGTAAGTTGTTAATGACTTTGCATGTGTGTATTTGGTCCAATACTCAGGAAGCAAAACCATTTCTGGATTCTCTCTTTCCATGAGCTGGGGTATTTCTTCAAGAAGCACACCAAGATTTACTGTGTTAGCTTACCATGCTTATGCTTCTATAGTTTTATAAACTGTGTTGGTTGTTTTTTTCAATTTTGAAGTAATACTGTTGATACTACAGAGATAATACTAATAATAATATTGGTAGCATCATTGGCCTAATTGATCTTTGATGGGGAAAAAAAGGGCTTATTTTTAAATATGGATTTTTAGCATTTTTAAAAAGGAGCCTGCCTTTCTTTTTCCAATCTGTTGAGGATTTTTTTTCCAAGGAGTTTATACTTCTTATCAGACAAAAAAGAAACTGAAGGTTTGTTTTCTTTTTGAAGGAAATCTTGATGCTAACAGGATCAGAGAAGACCTTCTGTTTGAATGAGTCTCAACACGTGACTTCACCTTCTAGCTAAGCGTTTATGATTGAAAACAACTGGAGAGGACCTTGCAAGGTCATCTTAAAGGATTTAATAGGGGAAGATCCAAGCATTTGTATCAAGGATCTGTTGATTCATTTTCTGGATACAAGACAGTAGTGCGTTTTCAACGCATACAAAGAGTCCTCTGAGCCTCTAGCACAAGTCTGAAAATGAAAAAGAAGTGCCAGTGCCATTCAGGGAAAGAATACTAATTCTCCAAGGTTAGCAAGTCTGATCTTGTAAAGACGTGTCTATAAAGCAGTGAATCGCCATGCAGGTGTGCCCAAGAGGTGCCAGCAGCCATACGGTAAGTGTGTTTCACTGCCCAGCCAGAGAGCTTACTGAGAAATTGGGTATAATGACTCATGGAGTGACATGCTAAGGGAGTTATGTGCCTTCTAGTACCTAGGCTAGTTTTGCCCATGCTAATCTGAACACCTCTGTGTGGGACTGCTCAGAGGTGTGCAGGCATACCTTTGATAAGTAAAGACAACTTCCTCGAATAATTAAGAGACACCACAGCTGTCTGGGGCTAGACATGGACAGCATTAGACCCTACTGCCTCCTACTCCCTCCCTTTCCTTTCTGTATTGGTTCAGGCTAAACTCAGTGGACTTTCAGTGATTTTGGTTGGGCTTCTAAAGAAGACCTGGTGCTGGATTGTAGGATGGTTCTGATGACTCAAAGCAGAAGTGTTTTTACATTAAACATTATTGTGCTGTGAAGAGTAATGTATAGAGGTCCCAGAGTGTGATTTTACATCAGCCTGATGTTTAGAGAACAGATATTTGCAAACAACATCCTTTAGCAGAAGGTGACTGACCTAATCTCATTAGTATAATTAGGCAGCATCATCATTTATCAGTTGCAATTGGCTCATAAGGAAACACCAAGGCATTTATCCTAATGAGAAGGTGACAGAAACTGGCTGTTCACACTTTGATAACAAAGCTGCCCATCAGCTTTATAGAGAAACTGGTCTCCACAGACCTCTGCTATATTTACCTGACTGTAAGAAGGGGATCAGGTTGATTGAGATTAGAAACTCAAGCAATGCATTTATGTTGCTGGGCTTTCAAAATGTCAAGTTCCCTGTATAGCTGATGGGCAGAGTTAAGCAGGTTATGAGGAGAGTAAAAAAGCCCTGATGCTGGTTAGCCATCACATTTCCACCCTTGGTGCCAGGGACTACAAAGAGCCAACTTTCGTTTTGGTCATTCAGCTCTGTTAAGGAGCACAGGAGTGCAACGTTAGACAGCATGGGTGGACAGAGTTGTTCCCATGTCGCCTGCTATCAACGCAGCAATTTTGACTGCAGCTCCCTTGCTTTATAGGAATATTGGTCACCAGTGATGATCAGTGGCTCTTTCTGTAAACCACACAGCCCTCCTGACTTCTGTGGTTATTTATGAATTTTAATTCTTTTTTATGAAGACAAGAATAACATGAGCACTTTCTCCTATTTCTGGTCTTTCACTTCAGATTTTAAATATCCTGTTATTTTTTTCACAGACTTTAGTAATAGTGAAAGACTGAGAAAAGAAAAATGGATATGCATGAAATATACAGTACATCTTGTACAAAGAGTAAAAGTACATTCTTTGACCTTTCCCGCAGTGGTACAAGATCTCCTAGTTTCATTTCTAACGTCCTGTTTTCTCCTTGCTCTCTCAATCCACAAACAGAAAATTTTTAAAAGTCTGTGCTTTCAGCATAGGTTTGATGTGACTTTAGGGCCTAATAGTTCATTTGAACTCAATTTAGAAGTTTTATTTCCTCTTAATTTGTTTAAGCATACTAAGGAAAGGCCCTGACTCTACAGTCTGAGTAAACTAAGAGTTAAGAGAGCGTGTGAGAAGCCTAGATGTTGGCTTGACTTTGCCCTTTCAACCTAATGAGCAGTTTCTGTCGCGTTTGGTTCAGACTCAACGGCTGTGGAGAGGAGAGGCAGGGCTCCCATTTTGGAGGACCTTTGCAAGAAGTGTTGAAATGCTGTCACTTCAATGGTCTTGTCTTTGCTAATGTCCCCCTTGAGCAGTGAGTCCTTTGGGAGAGGACTTCGCTGTAGGCCGTTAGATTTTTGCCCTTTCCTCTTGAGTTTTTCAAAGGGGTGTCAGGAAAATACTGTGTATCTTCTGTCAAATCTGTTTTTATTATTTAGTCAGAGTAGATCAAAACTTCCACTTTTTAAATAATTTTTTGATTTTCCTTTCTGCAGAAGAAATAAGTGCAACCCACTTGAGTTACGTGGTGTCAAGATTCTGCCAAGGCATAAAGAATTGAAAACAACAGGGATAATTTTTTGTCCTTATCTTCTCTGATACAAATGCTAACATTTTCCTCAGTCAAATTTTTGTAATTATGTGTTATAAGAAAAGGTTATATATGCTTTGAAGTAATTTGATAAATCAAGGACGAAGGGGATTCAACGGGTTTTAAGTGTAGGCTTTGAGGAAGTCTTTAGGGGTTTTACCAAGGGTAGTTTTAGTGCAAACAGCAGAAGATGCATTTGAAAGGGGTTATACAAGGATAATTTTATATGCTGGGTGTCCCTGATTTTAATAAGATCAGCAATCCATAGGTAATGATATGTAAATTAAATTAAAATGTGTTAAAAAGCAGGAACTTATTTTTTTAAGACTAAACTCAATCAGCATGTCTTTAGCAATGGAAATTCATTTTTCTATCTGTATTTACAGTGCTCTTAGGATTCACTAAATACTTGGAGTTTTTATATTCTAGTCAACAAATTACACAAAGAACTTTAGAAAATAATTTTATTTCTGCCTGATTTTGGGAAGGAGCAATAAGTAGATGGATTTAGTGCATTCTCATTTCCTGCTTTTTAAAAATGTTACCACGTAAATGTTTTTGCTAACAAAGCTATAGAAGTTTAAAATATTCTTTGTCATTTTATTGATCTTTATATTATTTTTGAAACTTCAAATTATTATACTGTTTGTTGATATCATATAATCCACGGGGAGTGTGATTATACAGAGTAGTTTTCCTTAATGGCAAATCCTTCAATTCTAACTTTCTATGTTATTAGAGATTACTGGGAGATTAGTGTGAGAGAGCTCAGCTTTTGACTCTTTATGGCAGAAAATTTTGGTCCCTTTGAGACAAATCTCACTCCTAATATGGTAGGCCTGTCATTGCTGGAAGTATTGTACATTCCAGCCTCATGGGAAAAAAAAAAACAAACATGGGCTAAATAGTATTTGACCAACTTGGTAACTTACGTTACTAAGTAAGGTAAGTTACTTACGTAACTTAACTACATAATTTACGCAGCCATTCTGGTGTGTTTTGCTGATTATTGATAATCCCAGAAGTTGTAAGAAAGTTTACAAAGTGAAATTTACAACATTACTAATAAACTTAACACTGTTACTATAATTATTTATATGACTCTTCTTCCAGGTACTGATTTACTGTAGCAAAGACCGGATTTAAGTGGTTAGAATGCTGCACTGCATTTCACTTTATAAAGCTATGCAATGCTGAGAACTGGGAAAATAAGTAACACTAACCAAGTGTTTGGTGAGACTTACCAAATTATACAGGCTTATACAACCAGTATTTTATTGGCTAGAGAGAGAAAAGAAACATAAAATTGTACTATCTTAGAAACCTCCAAAAGACAAAGTTAATCCTCCACCAAGGATTAACACAATAATTCTGCCCCATGCTTCTCTGTAGTGGGGTTGGCTGCTGCTTTACTGAGCGTCTTGTGGCTCTGCAGACCTGGTCTTGGGAGAGTCCAGCTCATAGTTCTGAAGTAGTCTAAACTAGTAATCCCAGCCTGCCTTTAGTCAATGGTGAAAACCAGCCAACTCCAGAGACTGATTCATCATCGGACTTATTTTGAAAGTAGATTTCCCCCTCACCTGGCTATTTATCTCCACTGTCTGGATTTGCTAGTTTTATCTTGATTGCATGTTATCCATTTCTGTCCCTGTTTTCTTTCCACTCTTTGGGGTATTTTACATGATCTAAATCTCCTTCTCCAGTGAATCTGTGCTACTCTGTGTAAAGGGGTGTATCATAGGATGAAGACCAAGTCAGTAGCCCAGCAATGACACCCACCTGAGTAGAGGAAAGGTACTGTAGAATCCAGTCCCTGCTTCTTGTAAAGTTTACGTGTAAAACTATTGCTGAATAACATGCACTGGAAGCTCAGACTGGAATCCAGAGTTTGTCTTTGCTGATTATTTGCTCACTAAGGTATACCAGGAATGTGGATGCAGGGATTTTGTACATGGCCCATGTTGACTACGTTGCTGCCTATGTCCTATTGCTGACATGGCCACCAGCCTTTTTGGGAGATTCACATAGGCATCTACCTCCAGGCTGTCTGCATTTTTAGGTAATTAATCTTAAAATCTTATGTGCCTGTATTACAACTTATATGGAAATTAGTACATGTTAAAGCTTTTTCTGATCCAGTTGTGGATGTATATTCAAAACACATTTTCTAGGAAAATATTTAGCCACAAATACCTATTTTCCTGCAAATACCTTCTGACCGATGCAGTAAAAGTTATAACTCCACCCTCTCAATCATTGACTTGCTCTTACAACAAAAGACACTGCATCCAGACACGACATCTCAAGGTCAGCCAGTCTGTGTTTCTGGAAATGAAGTATGTGGTGCTTACAAAAGGGGTCCAGTTTTCCTTCCAAGTACCCAGGGGACCTATACAAAAGTTTAGGTCAGTATAGTAACTGCTAACAGCAAAGCAAAATCTATTTATCTTTATGCACAATCTAATTCTGCTACTCCACTTTTAAATTGCTTATTTTTATTGACTGCTTTTTAATTACACAAATAAGAGCCTCATGAACTTTTCTGGGGAGATTCTTTATAAAGTACTGTAAATCAGATCCATTTAAAAGTCACAAAGCCTGGGAAAAATGTTTTTGAATAATTTATGTGAACATTACCATTTTATAAGAAAGAAGAAAAATCATAGGGTTTATGTAGACTAATATGTTTATAGTCAGAAACAATTTTCCCTAATCAAAAATCAGTCTTACTTACTGTAGTTTTTAAGTGTAGTTTTGACATGCAAAATATGTTAAAGGAGATAAACTATCTTATCTCTTAATTTGATGGCACAAGAAAACTATTAAGTGAAAAAAAGAGTGTAATTTACCAATTGGAGATACCAGAAACCAAGAGAGAACGGTCACATTTCTCAAACTTTTGTTTGAAATAGTACAAAATCCAAACGTTTCATAAACACTGTGAACTGATAGTGGCTTATTTTTTTACAAATAAAGTCTCCTACATTTCTGATTTATTTGTTCATTCCATGCCACCTAAAATAGTCATGGAAGAAAATGGTCCTAAAAATATTTTTTACTGTTGTTGTCAAGACTATGTACCACTTGTTTGACAAATTTTCTTCTTTGAAGTTCCTTTGGACAGGACATCAGGTATGACTTAACAGGAGGAGATCTGAAGCATGACAGCTTGTGCCGTGCAAATGTAAAATGTATAGGACCAAAATACTTAAGAGATGGTTAGTAGTAATAGTTTTTATCAGAAAGTGGTAATAATATGTAGGAATAATGTCTTCCTACACATTCGAGAGCAGTTCTCAGAGTCTTTGTTTCCCTCATTCTCTTGGAGGTGTAGTAGTGACAGCTGGCAGCTCGGTATCTTGTTGTCCCACTAAAGCAAACTTTTAAAAGATGTGCTTGGTAGTAGAGTGGAATTAATGCTTTGGTCTGCTGAAAAATGATTGCCCAGAAGCCACGATCATGGAGAGGAATATACAGTGGATGCCTCTGGTCTTGCTTGAGTTATTTCTGTTGACTTTTTGTTCTCATTTACGCAGAAGCAAACCCAAGTCAGAATTTTTCCAAAAGGTCTAATATCTAACAAAATACTCTTTAATCATTGCTGAAGTGCGACTAAGAGACAAATATGTCATAATCCATTTGCTGAATATGCAGTGTAATTCAATCTTCAGTATTTCTTCTGTTTGACTCTGCATTGTGACCTCTATGTAAACCCGTAAATGGCTCGCCTGTGTTTATAGAGATTGCTTTGTAGAAGATCTTTCGAGCACCATATATTGCTTTTTGAACCCCAATTGTTCAAAATACCTTTCCCAAAATAAAGCTAGAGGAGAGAAAGATCTGACAAATCCTTGCCCTAGAAAGGTTAGAAACCTATATTCATTCAATTTTCTTAGCATGCCTTATCCTGACTGGATTGTGCAAATGGCTCTTGCCAACTCCAGGGTGCCAGAGTGACAAAACAATATACCAGACTTAACTTTTTTTCTTATTATGAAACAGTTATAGCTATTGCACAGTTAAGGTTGAAGCTAGCTTCCATTATAAGCCTGATCTACAACTCCCATCAACCACTTGTCCCCAAAACAAGCCATTCCCTGTGAAATTTCACATGTCACATCTCATGCAGAGTTAAATGTTTCTGTGAAGGCTAAGGAAAAAATACAGAAAAGGACTTTTAAAGTTACAAAGCTTGATTTTCTGATGCCGTGAAGTAGTTTTAGTCATCATAAATGATGAACATGTCGTACACTGTGTATGTGTATATATATTGTTAATGGGATTGCTAGCCTATGACAGATTCCTGTCATAGGACCCCATTTTCAGTTTCTTACAGCTTTTAGTAAATGTTCACTGTCTTGGGATTTTATTTTAGCCTGACATTTGTGTTCATGCATGGAGGTATGTGTAAAATGTCAGCCAGTGCAGTGCAATTGAAAGACGCTTGTGCAGTACATCAGTCCTTAATTTTGGTAAAATTTAAATTCTGTTTAGCTTATGAAATGAAATGTAAATGAGCCAAAAAAAAAATCACAAAATGAAATCTCAGGAACTGTTTTAGAAGAGGAAGAAATGTATAGCAATCCTCAGGTTTGTGGGTGATGTCCTGAGTTGGCACTGGCAGAGAATGTGCAACAATAAATGTTCAAAATGGTCAAATTTTTAGCTAGCTTTCTGTTTAATATTGCAGTGCTATGGTACGATAATAAGTTGCAGAATGGTATATGTGCTACTCCCTCTATCCCTACAGTATACATTGGCAGTATTAAACTATGTTTTTTTCTATTGCTTGATCAAATTATTCTTCTAATTTGATTAGGAACTGTTGTCTTAATTTCAAAATGTAGTCAAATGTAAAAAAAATGTTTTTAAATTTTTGCTATTCCTTATCAAATAATTTGATTTTGTAGAATAGTCAATACTTATGCCTTGAATTCAAAAATGTCAATATCCATGTTAATAAGCTTTACTTTAGAGTGACAAAACCTAAATATAAAAGGGATAGAAACATTTTAATATTTGTCAAATTTAAACAAATATGTGTAAAAAATGTTAGACCTATTCACTTGCTCTTAGATGCCTTACGGCAGTTTTTACTTGTTTTTGTAACTCATTAGACAGACCCTATTGACAATTGTGAGGTCAATTATGTTGTGTAGGAGTTTTCCATGTAACTGAAAGTTTTGCCCTGGAATAACCTTATTGTATTTCGGTAAGATGCATCTATAGAATAGGCTATCAGTTGTGACAAATTGATATTTTCTTCTGAAGCTCAAAGACTTCCTTTGGATTAGCTGCATGAGAACAGTAAAGCTCCCTTTCAGTCCTGACTTAAACTCGGTACAGAAGAGCTTTTGCACTTAACCCTCTGTGCCACCTATCTTCCCATGAACTTTTCCATAATGAACATATGAATAAAACTACCTTCAAAATCTCTTCAATGTTGAACTAGAAGAATTCTCAGCTTTTACCTACTCAAGAAATATCAGATATCTATCATCTTCATATATTCTAATAATGCATATAGTTATTTTGCAGGAAGGAATGAAATAAATTGCATTATGTTGTAGTAATGATGAAAACGAATAGGAGAAGCTATGTCTCCAGTTCTGCTTGGAATGGATATGTCATGAAAATGATCTAAACCAAATAACAATAAATACACCAAATTGGGTCTTTTATACAATACGATATATGGCTGTATAGTGGAAGTCTAATTATTGTGATTGATAATAGCAGCCGTTTATTGCACATCTAAGAGCAGCTGTAAAATGTGTAGTGCTTGAATTTTGGTTGGCCATATTAATTATTAAGTAGAACTCTCCACTGATTTCTTTGCACTGTTCCATTTAAAAATTGATAGTGTGAAAGGAGATTGTCTTATCCACGCTGAGATAAAACCAGAGTTCATAACTTTGTTTAAAACTGTAAGGTGTAACAGACTGTATGATCTCAGGATGAGACCTCTGTCAAATAAATGTCAAACTGTGGTTCCTTGCCTGGGAAATTAAGAGACTGACTTTTTCTCCATGAACTTTACTATTCGTGTACGTTAGAGTGGAGTGGTACATATTTAACAATGGGAACACTTTTTTTTTTAGTATTTACATTTATTGAACTAATTTGTATCTTAAGAAATGTTTTACCATGCAAAATTCTTGTTCCTCTATTAACTTGATCTGTGAGGATATAATAAAAGGTATGTGGGAGTATGAATCTTGATTTCCTTAGTGCATTCAGAGATCAATGTATCTTCTTCACGGTTTCAAAAGTTTGAATTAATACAATATTTTCATATGAATTGTAATCTTGGTTAATTTTCTGTCCTGTATTTTCGTTGCTATTTGTAGCAGATAGTCCCAGTGAAGCCGGTAGGTGTCTGACAGTGAAATGCAAACATTCAACAATAGGCTTAATTTGCTTGACAGCGTTTTTAGATAATCTAAACATTTCCTTTCAGAACATGCATAACTTTAACGGTAGGGCCATGAAAGCCCCCTGGGCAAAGAACTAATATTCAACATTGTAGTAAAAAAGCAGTGTGTTTGTGTCAGGGGTATGCAGCTCTTTTGTTAACTGGGGAAATTTTACTGCAGTGTCTGTCTGCAGCAGTATACTTGCAAATGTGTTCTGCAGTGAACTTGCAATCCTCTCTTCAGAGTACAGATTTGAAAGTTTTTTTTTAGATTCTCAAGAATGTTTTGAAGAGGAATCTAAAAAATATCTTCCTAAAACAGAACTCAGGGGTCTTTGTTTATTTTTTGCTAGATGGAGAACTTCTCATAGTCTTTAGCAAAGCGTTTTATCTGAGGGAGGCTGAAGAAGAAGTTGCTGATGTAGAGCCACTGAAGGATGACATAAATAGAGCTAGTTCTCTCTTTGGGCAGGGAGAACATCTAGTGACTTTCTTCTAATCTTGTACTTTCTGTGAAAAATGGAACATTTCCCAGTGGATCTGGGTCAAGATTCAAGTTTGTAATGATTTGAATTTTGGCTACCTCAGTATTCAGACAAGATTATTGTTTGGAAAGGAAAAATACAGCCAAGGATGTAATCAGTTTTTATATAGTGAAAGCTGTAGTCCTTGGTTTGAAAGGCATCCAGATGAATCTACACACAGATGTCTACTGACATAGACAGTGGGATCCAGTGCACCCTCAGCAAGTTTGCAGATGGCACCAAGCTGAGTGGTTCGGTTGACACATCTGAGGGACAGGATGCCATCCAGAGGGACCTGGACAAGCTGGAGAAGTGGGCCTGTGTGAACTTCATGAGATTCAACAAGGACAAGTGCAAGGTTCTTCACCTGGGTTGGGAGCAATCCTCAGTATCTATACAGGCTGGGTAATTGATGCGATTGAGCCCTGTGGAGAAGGATTTGGGGGTACTGGTGGATGAAAGGCTGGACATGTGTTGACACTGTGTGGTGGCAGCCCAGAAGGCCAACCATATCCTGGGCTGCATCAAAAGAACTGTGGCCAGCAGGTTGAGGGAGGTGATTCTGCTGCCCTACTCCACTCTGGTGAGACTCCACCTGGAGTACTGTGTCCAGCTCTGGAGTCCTCAGCGCAAAAAAGACATGGAGCTGTTGGAGAGGTACCAGAGGAGGGCCACAAAAATGATCAGAGGGATGGATCACCTCTGCTGTGAGGACAGGTTGAGTGAGTTGGGGTTGTTCAGCCTGGAGAACTGAAGGCTTCGGGGAGACCTTGTTTTGTCCTTCCAGTACTTAAAGGGGGCCTATTAGAAAGATGAGGAGGGACACTTCATCAGGAAGTGTAGTGATGGGACAAGGGGTAATGGTTTCAAACTAAAAAAGAGTTGATTTTGATTAGATACTATGAAGAAATTTTTTACAGTGAGGGCGGTGATATCCGTTGCCCAGAGAAGTTGTGGTTGCCCTATCCCTTGAAGTGTTCAAGGCCAAATTGCACGGGAATTTGAGTAACGTGGTCTAGTGGAAGATGTCCCTCCCCATGGCAGGGGAGTTGGAACTAGATAACCTTTGAAGGTGCCTTCCAAAGCAAAACATTTTATGATTCTAAACAGGAAAACCAGTTTAAAGGGTAAAGCATAAAGAACAGAAATTCCTTCACATGTGCTTTTTCCCAGTGTCTGTAAGCTGGAAATAACATGTGAAATAACCTAATTTTAAGTGATTTTTAAGTGCCTATATGTGTGTAATAAAGAGAATATATACATATAGGCATATATAGGCATATATACATATATATAAAAAATCTTTAGCTCAGATAACAGGGTCATTTTTGAAGATGTTTGAGATGGAGTAATGTTAGCATCTCAGTCCCTGATATTTAGGCACATAAACCACACCTTTTCCTCTAAAGGTATTTTGCTGTGGCCTTAAAGTTTTTTTTTTCTGTATATATCTATCAAAAAGTACTTTTAAATTAATTCATTCAGCAGAGTTCATCTACTCAGTGCCAGAGGAGGTTGGCCCCAAAATGTGATCCCAAAATAATGAGGGCTCATTTTAGTTGCCCTTTTGCTGCTTTCTCTCTTTTCCTCTGTGCAACAGAAGAAATATTAATGCTGACCGAGCATTTCCACATTTTGACCCAAAATGTGATCCCAAAATAATGAGGGCTCATTTTAGTTGCCCTTTTGCTGCTTTCTCTCTTTTCCTCTGTGCAACAGAAGAAATATTAATGCTGACCGAGCATTTCCACATTTTGAAAAAAAAAAAAAACCAACAACTTCTCTTAGTTAGCTTCATCATGCCGTGCATAAGAATGTGATGGAGTTGTGATTGCTGCTTGATCCATCAGTGTGTGTTATGATTCACGCTAATGGAACATGCAAATGCTCTGATGAACAGAAACTTAGTGCAGCGAATTAATTTTAAAGATATCCTCCAAAAGTCTCCTGTTGTTTCGGTCCTTGGATATTTTTGTTGGACTCAAACAGGGACAACATGTTCCCACCCGGGGCAAGCCTGGTTTTCTGCTTAGGAAATAGTCTGCAAAAAAAAGTTTTCCTGTAAGTGTGATGGAGCTGTAGTTATGCTAGAGCGCATTTTTCATCCTGTGTCCAGCACGTATAACTGTCACATTCCAAAGTGCATGTTAAGAATAGACTCAGTCTAAATAAAGTGATGAGATTTTTATAGCTGTCATTAATTTTTGTGAACTCTTTTTGCAGTTGGATGGCCAAATACGTTTTTCTGTTTGATACGTGCAGACAATTTTAACAAGCTGACCAGTACAGGATACTAAAGGATGTGTAAAAATGTGTTCTTCAATCTTGGTGGTGTTATCGCCTTGATATTTACAACTCCCAAGGATCCTTAGGATAGAGGAATGTATTGTTTAGTGAAATAGTAACAGGATTTTAAGACTTTCACCTCTAGGGCATTGATTTATGTCCCAGGCTAGGCTGGCACTGTCTGAATGAAGTTATCACCTGAGAGCTCTTGTTTGGCCTATGTGAAATGAAAGTCTTAAATTTGTAGTGGACAGCTGTCCAAATTGCAAAAATACCATCTTGTTTTGCACTAATTATGGTCTTTCAAGTTTCAGTAAAGAGACAAGGATTAAGTAGACATTAAAACTTCCCTCACATCCCTGGTGAGCAATTTTCTTTGTTAAAGCACTTTGTCAGGATATCCTTGACAGTCAGATGCTGCTGTCACCATGCCAAATGCCTGTTTAATCAGTAATGAAAAAACCTTCAAGGCTTGAACCACCACAACACTAGCTTAAAAAAGCCATAGAAAAGGTACAAGATGAGAATTTCTTCTGTATCAAACCCTGCTATTTCTCAAAGACTTGGGGGGTGGGGGCGTGCAGCAATCTCAAACTCAGTTGATCAATCAAATGATTGATTATCATGTGTCTGATTTCAGAGGAGAAACAGTAAAAAGTTGCATGTATGAATCACATTTATGTTTTTGTATCTGCTGTAATACAGACTGGTGCAAAATAGAAGGTTCACTGGATAGAAGCAATTCATGCTGAAATAGGGGGAAAGTTTTACTCCAAATTGGCGAAGCAGGATATTAAATACAAGAATAGTACCTAGCCCACCGAAGAAGAACGGTTTGCATCGTGAACCAGCTAGTTCATAACTTAGTGGGAGGAATATTAAAACTTTGATCTGAATCAGCTTGGGAAGAGAGAAATTGAATCTGACTGGGTTTATTTTAAGTAACACTGTTTTAATTTACATTCATTCTGTCACAGATTTCTCTCATTCCTGC
>NW_010393514.1:108893-111875 GCF_000710305.1 Buceros rhinoceros silvestris | reverse complement strand
TTGGTATGACACGAAGGACATGGAATGGTAGCTGCTGGACCCTCATCATGGCATTTCTTAATTGGTGATGATGAACAGGATTTGGTAGTGTTTTTTTTTTTTTTGACCAGGCCTTTTATGTCCTTCAGGATTCAACATTCACTCTGTCATGATCCTTTTGCCTCAGAATTTTGCTTACTTCAGCCATCATAAATTTAAGGCAAGTTTGCTGGACATTGTTTATGTTTCCTTATTTTAAGTATCTCAGAGTTGTAGCCTATCTAACTTCCTGTTGGACTTGCAAGAAGAAGAGTTCATCCTATATGCTGTAGGCTTGCTGTCCTCCTTCTCTCAAAGCGCAGGGTCCTGAATGTTGAGTCATCTGTGCTGTGGTCTTTACAGAGCATGGATCACAAACTTGATGAAAATATCTCATCCTTGAGTGTTTCATTGCTGTTATCTGTGTCCTTGGCTGTTGGCACAGGCCATTCTTCTGTTAACTCTATCCTGCTATTTTCTTCAGCACTTTCTCGTGTATGTTTGCGTTCCGCTTACTTAACATTTGCAGTCAATGTATTTCAGATCAGGGCACATCAATTTTGTTGGCAAGAAAAAAAAACAGAGGAAAGGAAAGGGAAAGGCAGAGTTTTGAGAGGTCTAACTTTAAATTTTGTATGTGCCCATGATTGATACATTGAAAGGGATTCTTACATTGTGAACATGAATAGTAAGCATTCACTGAGTATAGGTCTGGAGCAAAAAACTCATTAGTGCTCTGCAAGGTGAATTGATTACATATTTGGGGCTTGACAGACTTCCAGTGAACATCAGTGACGTTTTTTCAGTAGGCTGGGAGCAGAATAGCAATAATGTTCCATATTACAAACCAGAAAGGAAACTTTCTCCCTAAACTTGAAAAATGCTGGATTTTCTACAGTCATTTCTCTAGTTGATTCATTTTGCCAATTAAATCACATCTCATAGATGCAGCTACACTATATTTACATCATCATCTCACCATCTATTTTTATTGTGTGAGTTACTAAATTGATGATTGGTTCTTTGAAATTAATTGTTTATTACCTCATTTGGGTTTTTTTTTCCTTCATCTTTTTTTGGCATTTGCCAAATCAATGAATTGCCTCATTTTATGAAAGCCAGCTTTTAACACAGGCTGGTTTGTTGGTATCATTAAGCAAAAGACGTTAAATGATTACTGCAGTTGGAGGGAGCTATACAGTGTAGTTTCAACCTTTAGTGAGTAAAACTTACTACATTTGCAAAATTTTGCTACTGAAATCTGTTACCAGCTTTATCAGCTGGCACAGCAATATACTAGGAAAAAAAGAAACCAATTCTGTTGAAGTAGTGTGGTGATAAAGTACGTGGAGTTGTCTTTTGGAGTAATAAAAGCTCAGAGGAAAATACAGCATGGCTTCTGTTGCCCTTGGTTCTTTTTTCCTTTCTGGTTTCTTTGAGGTTCAGTGTTGAATGCTCAAGTCATGTTTATTTAAAAATGCCTTGAAGATCTTTGTGGCTGTATAGTTCATATAGATCTAAATGGACTTTCCCTCACGTATTTCCTCTTCCGTAAGAGCTTCCCCCTCCCACTCCCCCCACCGAGAAACCTCTTTTTAGAGACAGTGCAGGAGGTGTTAGGGCCAAGTGTGGCTAGAGAAGATGGTTGCTGCAGCAACAAAAAACCCCTTGTCCAGGCAGTTTGGGCTCCTGTAAATTGTATTTCAGAGGCAGCTGGGTTGGGCGAGTTCCCCAGGGTGCTGGTTTGCACAGGTGAGAGACAGCTCCTTGGGCTCAGTGCTGCTGCCACCTCCTTCCATGCTGCTGCTGCTGCCCATGTGCAATTGCCTTCTTATGGGGTTGTGTCTGCACTGCTGCCAGGACATGCTGGGAGGGAGTAGTGGGTGAGAGGAGAGGCGGGACCGTCGTTCTATGGATTGATTGAAATGGGAGGGATCCACTGCCTACCTTGCTGTGCAGACACAAGTTACTCTGTGTTTGCATGTGAAGGGTGTAACACTAGGTCTGAGCCAACATGTCCCATTTCTCCATAGGTCTGGTTAAGAAGATCTGTCACTAAGAGAATCGCCCACATCTTCTGGCTGGAGAGCCTGCACAGAGCATAAGTGAGGCCAACCCTTGCCTGCTTGCAAAACAGGTGTTTCCCTTACTGAGCTTACTGAAGGGGGACTCACCTATTTTGCAGGCAAAGACCGTAGTCTCCTCTTGGAGTTGTGAGAGCATTTCCTGATTACACGGAGGTACCTTAGAATAACTGTTAATCACGTTCGGCTTTCAGGATGGGTTCTGTGCTGTTCTTGTCACATTAAGAGCTAACAAGATGATTGTTTTTTCCCTGAGCTACAATGATGCTGCTTATTGAGACTGCCATTGCCACTTCATATGATAGCCTTAGCAAGCCTTTGAGTTGCAGTCTGTACCCATCTTTCGTTTGACAGGGCCAGCAGGCCTATGGACGACAACTGGAGCTGGTTCTGCGGCTGCTGCTGCTGTGGCTGCAACAGGACCAGTGTCAGTCCCACAGGCACAGTGCCTGCTCCTGCTGTTCTCGCCTAGCTGAAGATGAGTGATTTTATTGGGCGTGCAGCTATTGCAAGAGCTTCAGTTCCTCCTCTTGGTGGTGGTCTCAGCTATCCATTTTAGCAAGGAGTTTAGACCCGTGTTAATTCAGTAAAAAGAAATGTCCAGTGCTGCTCCAGGGAAGGAAGCACCCCTGCAGCAGCCCAGACTGGCCGGGACAGGCTGAGGACAGCCCTTCTGGGACCTCCTGGTGGGCAACTGAGCATGGTGCAGCTGTGTGCCCTGGTAGTGAGGATGGCCAGCCGCCTCCTGGACTGCACAAACAAGGTCACAAGCAGTAGACTGAGGGAAGAGATTGTCCTCCCTTATTCGGCACTCATTAGAGCTTGTCTCACTGTGTCTGGTTTTGGGCCCCACAAAGAAGGACACAAACTGGAGCATATT
>NW_010393514.1:95343-108812 GCF_000710305.1 Buceros rhinoceros silvestris | reverse complement strand
AGCAGGAGGCCCCCAGGATGGTCAAGGCTTGAGCATTTGCTTCACAAGGAGAGCCTGTTGGACCAGGGTTTGTTCACCTAGTGAACAGATGGCTTTAGGAGGACCTAACAATGGTTACCTCTATGGAGGTTAATGAGAAGGTTCTGCCAGACTCTTCGGGATACTGAGAGAGAATGAGCATAAGCTGAGAGAGTTGAAGTACAGATTGGACATAAGGAAAACCTTTTTTTTTTTACCATGAGGCTGCCCCGGGCAGTTTGTGCTCTCTGTCCTTAGGGGGTTTTCAAGACTTGACTGGATAAAACCCCAAGCAAACTGGTGAGCACAGAGGTGCCTTGCTTTGAGCAGGGGGCTGCGCTAGACACCTCCCACCTCCCGATGTCCCTTCTAGCCTTGCCTGACTAAAATAACCTTTCCTTTGCTGGTGGACAAAGGAGGCCGAAGAGAGAAACTGTGCTTGCGTATCCTATTTTTTTCTTTTTGCCTAGGCACCAGATATGGCTTTGACACAGTATTGCTATTGCTTGTGCCTTCTGCTATTCCTCTGCCAGACTGATGTGTTCCCAAGGGTTTAACCCCGTGGCTGGTTTTGTGAAAGTATTTCTCAGAGGGTTATTGATAATCCAGTGGAAACCAGGTACTAATGGACTAATACATTACATGACTTTTTTTTTTTTTTTTTTTTTTTTTTTTTTTTTTTTTTTTTTTTTTTTTTTTTTAACTTGTATGGTGCATCAGTGTTGCAACCTTCAGGTCAAGTACCATTTCCAGGAGAGGCTGTCTGTTCTCATTTTTGAGGCTGACTCTCCTTCTGGCTTTACCACAAAGAGGATGTTGGGTTTTCCATGCAGGAATTTGCCTCCAAGTCAGACTATGCTTTTGTTCTGTTATTTTATTACCTGACAGTGCTGTATTCTCTTCATTATATGAAACATTTTTGTTCTTCAATATGTTCTTTTGCATGCCTGTGGCTCAAAAATATACCTTTTACCTGATCAAATACTTCTCAGCAGTTCCTTTAATGCTTATGGGTCATGGAACATTAGGCACCAAATAAGGGCTGTCTCTAATAGTGCAGAATGAATGGTCCTCCTGCTGCAAGGCCTCACTTATCACTGTCATAAAAGAAGCAAAACAATATAGCGCGGTGGGCACTGTTTTTTGCTGCTCGAAGAAATCAGCGAGGCACTTGGAGAGATCCTTGCAGCTGTGTCACAGGTGTTATGGACTGTGAAGAACTGAAGCTCTTTTTGCAGGGAAATGGGAGTAGAAGGCTTTGGCACCTGTATCCTTGTGAAACCTCAGCTGCTATCGCTAAAGGCCAGGATGAAAAAACAAGAGGCTAGGAAAGGAAGTGGCTTTATTTTTTATTACATAAAATCTCTCTGCTCGGAAGCCTTTTGGTTTTGATAAAAGAGCTCACCAGTTGCAGATTGCTGTCCTGAAATTCAGAAAACAAAGTAATAGGTTAGATTTATTTTTGAGGCTTATAATTTAGGAGCATTTTTCAACAATCCTAGGAAACATCTTGTGCCATTATGAGGATTTGCACTAGAGGATACCGAGTTTATTTGCTCATGTCTAGCTAGACCTGTTCTAAATGTCTAGCTTGTAGATAACTTTCTCTGTTTTTAACAATCTACATAAAGAGCAGAGGGGAAAAACTAGTTATAATCATAAGCTTGCATCTCTGTTCATTGAACCTGCTGTAGACACTGATGTAATTTTTCAGTGATCATTTGACCAGATTAACTCATAAACAACCAGCAATAACTAGCTATGAACTGTAATAGTGTTTCCTTCAGATTGATTTCATACTATTTTTGAAGTCAACGTCATTTGAAAAAAATTTTGTCAATATGCATCAGGTAAGTCAAGTGGTGCTGCACACAACATTTTTTTCATTAATTAAGATTGGTTTTATTTACGTGAAAGGTTGCATAATTCAGTAGATATCTATATAGGTGAATTTTTAATCTCTCCTGTCACTTAAAGGCAAACTAGTCAGTTCCTTTATTTTGAGGTAACCTATGATCCATTATACAAAGCAACAATAAGATACCCTAATCAGCAAAAATTCTATTTTTATCAAAATTAAATTTCAGCAGTTGAAGAGTTTGTTGGAATTGCCACTTGCTTAGTCAGATTTTCTACTGCTATTTATTGTGCTTTTGTAAACACATGTTCACACATACACACTCACTCTTCATATATTCTGTGCAGAGTCTATTAGCAAGATTTTACAGTCTAAAGAGGTGATACTGGAATGTGCTAACTTCCTGAATTGTCTGTGTTTGGAGTTGAACCTGTTGTAGGATCTGATTTTCAGGACAACATATGTTATAGTTCTAAGCTTTAATTTATGGTTTAGTTCTCCAAAGCGCTAGTGTTACTTGTTAAGCTTTCACCAAACATGGGATGTGAGGTGTGATAAGGGATGAATCTTTTACTGTTTCTCAGTATTTTGTTACGTATAGAGTTCAGTGCCTGTAGTGTTAGAGGTAAGGTTTGAGAATGTTGAACTCTGCACATCACCTTATCTTGGAGAAATTATTCAAATAGAAGCCTTATATAAGATTCACATTGTGTTCTAATACATAGCAAGAAATACCAAGAGTTAAGTGCTATGCCCATCAAAGTAAGAATTCATTATCTGAAAGACAATGCTATTGCGCATGAAACTCATTTATGACTGTGCTCTGGCCTATGGATTGTGCAATGTGATAAAAAAAGTATTTACATTTTAATCAGAAAAATAAACACTTCACTTGAATTAATACAGAATTTTTAGAAGAGGCAAACAAAAAAATCACGTAAGAAGACTTACAAATCAAAACATCAATAATATACAAGACAACTTTTAGTTGGAAAACATTGATTAGACTGGATCTTGTGCAAGATAGTTTTTTGATTAGTTTCCTGGTTTAAAATTGTTCTGAAAAAGTTTCAAAATTGTGGAAACAATCCACTTTGCCATTTTCCAAATGAAGACTTTAGACTTTCCTAATTGAAACAATTGTTTTGAAACGTGTATTTATGTTACAGTAATATCAGCAATAGAATGAGAATTTTAAAAATGAGGTATGTTCAGCTTGCCAAAATATCTCTTCTGTTGGCATTTTCAAGTTGCTCTCTATGGGAAAGGAAGCCTGTTAAAATCATGAATATTTTTGTGCGGTAGGAAATTAGTTTCCCACTGAGTTGTGTTATAGTCCATGAAAAGAGATAGCATGCAGCTGAATCCACTGAGTACGTAAATGTGATTGGAGCTAGAGTATAGATGATCAAAAGAGGAGACGGCCTTCCCTTCCTGTTTTAATGTGCTTAGGTATGTCTTGAACAAACATAAGATGTTGGGAAATAAGCAAGTGGGGGGGGTGTGGGGGGTGTGGGGAAGGGATTTTGAGAGTCAAGGGCTCCAAAATGGGTTGAGTGGGCTCAGGAAAAAGGCACAGAGCTGAGCGTATCTGAGTGAGCTCATTGCTTTCAGAAGACATCTGATGGTGATTTGCTGAGAGAGGTGAGCCGGTGAAGGATACTTGCCATTATTTTCTTCTTCCTGGTGGTGTTGATGGACAGCATGCCAGAGCCAGGAGGAGGATGAGTTTGTGTGATGAGTATGTGGGTCCTCAGAGACAATGTAAGTGGAAGAGGTGAGGAGACCTATACATCCAGAGTATCTGCCAGAGGATCTGGAGGAGCTGGAAAGGGGACAGTGACCTGGAGCTCTTGGGGGTACCTGTGTGCCAGAGTCTTGCTTTCACCAGTGAAGGCACCTGAATCAGCAATCTATGAGCCACTCCACAAACATCATGTCGGTGCTCTCAGCCTTTTAAGGATTTGCCACTTCCTGGTATGCTGTGGGAAGATGTCTGAGCAGAGGCTGTCCCTCCTAGGGAATTACAAGCACCTTGAGAGCAGAGGGGAAAACAAAGAAGGAACTTACAATAAATTGGTGTAGATTGGGAGATAAAGGGACAAATAGAAATGTGGAAAGTTAGGTCTCTCCCAGTGGGGTAAGCTAGAGGATATATGCCAGGAGACAAATGTATTTCAGCAGAGAGAAAGTAAGAAACATAAAGAAGTTGGGGATATGGTAGCAGGAAAAGAGATGGAAAATGAGAAATACAGGTATTACAGCTGGGATAGAACCCTCTAGAACTACGCAGTTAAGTACAGAATAGTAGAAAATAAAAACAAAAAGAACTCTGCTAATCCAAACCCCTGAGTCAATAGAAGGTTACTACCTAAGCATGCATACTTAAAGCATTTATCCTACTGTATTTCAGGTTTGATTTCATAAGAGGCATTTGGCATAATTTTAAGAAGTTTAACTGTATGGCCTCGGGTGTCTTTTTCCTTGGAGAGGCACAGAATAACTCGCTTCAGACACTGGTTTTTGCTTGTCTTGCAGCAGCCTCCAAAATTATCTCTCCAAGTGAAAGTGAAATTAAAACAAACAGATATCAAATTCCTTCTCTAAAAATCTTGAGAAAGAATACTTCTTCAATATAATACCTAGAGAATTTAAGCTGTGTAAGTGATCTGAGTGAATAACTGTG
Source organism: Buceros rhinoceros silvestris (assembly GCF_000710305.1). Classification (NCBI taxonomy): domain Eukaryota; kingdom Metazoa; phylum Chordata; class Aves; order Bucerotiformes; family Bucerotidae; genus Buceros; species Buceros rhinoceros. Next base: position 104,250 of record NW_010393514.1, on the reverse strand, counting down.
AGAGCAAAGAGGATTATGATACCACAACAGAAGTGTAAGTGCATAAACTGTTTAGAATGAATTCTGCTTAGGGAGAATTTTAGTGTTTGTTGCAAGAGAAGAACTTCTTCTTTCTGCTTTTTGTTTTGAGTATTTCGGCTTCTTCCATTTGATCAAATGAATTAATACAGCTTTTATAAAGAAATAGGAAACAGTATCAAGTTGCATTGTTATATATGCCAGAGAGATGAATCACCAGTTATTACAATTTCCAGATTAATTTGCATTCTTCCACTGTCTTGATCTTTGGATGAACAGCAGATTAGCCCATGATTACTAAGGGGTGAACAATTCACAGTGAATAATTTATTTGGCAAATAACTTATGACTTAGAATAATTTATTTCCCTAAATGAATTCATTGTATGTTGTACAGGGCTTTTAGGTGAACAATTTTAATTCTATAGATTATTCATAATTAGTCATACAATTTCCATAATAATAACATAAATTTGTATACTGAAAGCAAGATAACAGATCAAATTATCTCAGTCTCTTTACCCTGCTGCTGGAAGTCCTGCTATGGTAGAGGTTTAGCAAAACTGGAAATCTGCAAGAATCAATAGGGATTCTGCAATTTGGGGCCAAAAGACACACTTTTCATTGAGGTCTTCCTTTTCCAAGTATGTATTTTTGCTAGCAAATATCACTTTCAACTTTATCTTGTCATCATGGACAAATGGATATTGCAGCTATAGAGCTCTCTGTGTGATATATTTGCTGTTTATCTGCAGATGGCTTAAGTACAATGTTTACTACCAGTGTTGAACAGATTTTCCAATAGTTTTGGCAGCTTCTTGTAATGGCTGAAGCAGCAATAGAGTGATAGAGAGCAAGGACAGCTCGTGGAAGAGGAGCTCACAGAAAAACTGTATCTGAAAGATTGTGTCTTAGATCAGTTTTATTCAAGACAAAATACACAGTTGGAGGCAAGCATTGGCTAGTGGATATAATGGTGTTGGTCTGGAATGATTAGCAGTTGCTTCCAGATTTGAAAGTAACAAAGACTACTTCTTTGAGATTTATGGAGCTCAGCATGAAGCCATATACCACTATGAGAGCTCTTAGACTGTTTAGTAGTATGTGGTAGCACTGTCCAGAATTGCTACCATTCATATTACTCTGTAGGTAGCAGTTAAAGTATGGGCAGATAGACTGTTCAAGCTCCTGGAATGGACATACACATACTCATAGAGAACCCAGTACTCTTGCACTGGCTTAGGCATTTGTAGATTTGAGAGTGTGGGAGTGTAGAATTAGAGTAGCTGCTGATAAAAATCCACATTTTTCTTTGCTTTTGTCCCAGATATCTCAGTTTGTTAACAGAAAAAATTAACTTTCGTTTGAGCTGCAAGGTGCAACTGATCACAGTAGGAGACTAAGTGGTATGATTTTCCCCCCCCCCCCCCCCCCCCCCCCCCCCCCCCCCCCCCCCCCCCCCCCCTTTTTTTTTTTTTTAAGGAGTTCAGCTCTTTGCTTGGCGAACGTTAAAGTGGTGTGATTATTGCCGCTGTCCTGGGAGACTCAGTTGACCTTTAACTATCCTAACGGAGAGGCTCTCTTGTTACACAATTGGATTGAGGAAGAGAGCTGTTACCTGCATCCTGAGCAACTGTGCATTTGGGGGACTGTAAGGGAAATGGTGCTGTGTCTTGACAAAGATAGGGTTTGCTGAACAATAGTTCCTGGAATTATGGCTGGCTGATGTGTGCATAATATAAAATAAAATTTCTGGAAGTGCCAAGAAAGCCTTATTGCAATTTGAGAAATAATATTTGGAGACTTTCCAAGATTTACAATTGGCCAGTGAGATGTTGATGCAAAATTACAGTCTCTAGGGATATCTCATCAGAGGGATTTTGTATTCCCAATTTGAGACTATAAGATGATTGAAAAAAATTAAGTATAATTTCTTTCATTTAAAGTTCAGATTATTGACAATTTCAGGGATTAGTTCACGAGCACTTGTGATAAATTTGTAACATGTACACAGATGCAATTGTCTTACACAATCACTAACAGCCACCTCTTGATGTCACCCAGATGTGATTGTAATGTGCTACAAAGCTGAATCTTAGTTTTCTGTATTGACTATCACTCTTATTCCCAGTATTAATGCAGGCAAGACTAGATCATAAATAAAATGGACTCTGCGGGCTTACAACAAAATCAACAGTGAAAATCATTACTGCTTTTAAAATTACACCTTGAAATCTGAAGAAAATATTTGATGATTTGATGGATATAAACCTGTGTCAAGTATTTGAGTGTGTGCTGTAGGGCAGACTTAACCCTCTAAATTCTTAAGGAAGCCTTTAAGTAATTCTTTTTTCATAGGGGGAAATTTAAAGAGTTTTCTTCCCCTGTATACAGTGTGACGATTTAAAATCCAAAGGATTTTCTTACTAAACCACCTCTTCAAATCTTTATAATGGAAGTTTATTGAAATATACATTTTTAATCTTGCTTTGCAATTTAAACTTTTAAACGCTTTTCCAGGAAAGCATCTCATTAGTCCTTTTAGGCATTCAACTATACTGATTTGCAAGTAAACAAGAGTCTTCACATTACCTTTCTTTTTTTAGAAAAGATTAATTATAACTACATAGCTTTTTAACTCATTATACATCTAGTCTGATTGAGTCTTACCACTTTTTACATGTTATACAATAATTCACTCCTCAATGTTATCAGAATTTGTCCATGTCCATTCTGTGGTTGAACTCAATGATCTTAAAGGTCTTTTCCAACAGAAATGATTCTATGATTCTATGAAATTCTTCAGTTCTCACTGAAATATTAAAGTAAGAGCATGATGATAGAATGAGTACTCTTATATGTCTCATATGAATTCATACTTGTTACCATTTACAAGACTGGGAAAAGAACAAAAGATGATGATCATGGCATGTTGCATGGTTTGAGATAGGAGCCCATCTTCCCATTGTTTATTTTTAGAATGTTTTGAATAATTTCTCTTACTTCACTCAGGAATGGTTCATGAAAAAATCAAGGGACATATCATGGACCTTTGAATGGTTTTAAAATGAAAATTCCTTAACATGGGATTATATTTTCCTTCTTGGGGATTTTTTTAATGCCACTTTTAACAGATTTTATGGAAATTTATTAGATTATTATTCTTGGAATTTAAACCAAAAGAAACAATTAAAATATTTTTATCACCTTAGGAACGATGGAAATGTATTGAATTAGAATGGGAAGAAAAAATGTGACAACAGAGCTGCAACTTAAACAACAAATATCTACTAAATGTTTGAAATTAGCAGTTGGACACTCTAAAACAAGAGAACTTGCAGGGCTGAAGACTTTCAGCTCACAGCAAGGAGTTGCCATATGCTCTGTGATTGATGGCCCGTGGAGAAACCAAAGGTCCAAAAATGCATTTAGGTTGGATGGCTGTTAGTGCTGGGGGGGTGTTGCTTGGAGGGGTCTGCACAGGTTACTGTTTATATTTTGGAAAGTCACCTGCATTCAGCACCTGAAAGCAGTGCTGGCAGAAGAGTGAACTTTCCTTCAATTCATGACAACACTTTCTGAATTTTCATCGTTTCATTACCTCCTTTTGCTTCTTCTTTCCTGAGACCCTGTCTCCCCCATCCTCACCTCAGCGTGCTTCAGCATGGTCTAGCCTTGTTTCGTTGGGAATTTGAGGAGTTCACCTGTTGTTATTCCTTTTCTGTTTTTCTTCTCCTAAAACTGGCCAGATACTGGGAGTTTAGGTGCCATGTCTCTGGACTTCTGGCTTCCTTGGCTGCGGTTCCTGCAGAAAGCAAGAGAAACAGAAAGGATGCAAGTCTGCTGTCTGTTCTTGTCCATGTCACTAAAAATATTTCCCTCCCTCATTTTTTTTTTTTTTTTTGAGTATACTCTCAATTTCCACTGTCTACACCCTTTTGGACCTTTTTCCTGTGAGATTCTGCTCATTTTTTTTTTCTGAATTAAAGTGCTGAGATTAATAATTTCTTTTTTTTTTGAGAAAACTGTCCAGGTTGTTTGAGGGCAACAGGTGAATAATTGCACTTGAACCTCTTCCAGTGTTTTGGACAATGTGTAGCTTATCCATGTGGACTGAAACCAAAGAAGGTACCTCTCTAGGAAAGCAAAGGGAAGCTTGGACTCTGATGTCATTAACCAGAACAGTTCTTCCAGCTTCCCTTTGTAGTTGGAAAGACTGTCTGTTCTGGACTGAGACACAAGATTATTTTTGCGCTGTAGTGATTCAAGCACTATGGAACAATTTCTATCTTGAATTTACTGTGAAGGCATTGTCTTGCAGCAACTGCTGAAATTAGGTGTTTGCCTCGTTATGAAGAGTGCAAGAGAGCAAGCTGACTAAGCTCAATTTGTTTAGTGCTGAGGACTATAAAGGCTGTGACCAAGCAGTGACATTAAGTTGTACTACATCTTTCCTTTGTGATGCTTCAGTGACTGAAACAGAGAAATCTCTACATCCAGTTTTACAAATCATATTTATATCTTGTTTATAAAATGTAGCACTACAGTTTCCAGCCTTCTTCAGCTGTTTATCTGAAAAGAAGGTGTTATATTCCCAGATCATCCATGTTTGGTCTCTGTTTGGCAATCTTGAAAGGGTAAATATGAAATCATAGGAAGTACAAATCATCTGGCTAATACAGAACATAAAAGTTAGTTTTAAAAACTCTGGAAGCAGAATGGTCATAGAAAGTTCAACTAAATCTGATGATATAAATCCTTTAGTGTTGTTGGGGTTCATATTCAAAATGTGCCAGCATAGTCCTATAAATATTTGAACTGTTATAATATAACAATAAGGTTAGCATGAAACAACCTGAAGGTGTAGGACTAGTGAACGTGAACAATGTAGGAGCTAACATTGATCAGTGCTTCTGATTTTTTTAGCAAATTACTAGTAGTACATTTTCTTTCATTTCAGAAATAATTTATTTGTTACTAGGGTTTACTCTACCTCATTTCAAACAGAAAGAAAGAAAAAGTGTGTCAGTGCTTTCAAAAACTGGAATGTTCAGATAGTAAATGATCTTGTGGGTGGGTTTTGAAGAACAGTGATATTCTCATTGTGAAGTGTTAGTCTGAAAACTGCCTAGTAGCACCTTGATAAGGCAACATTATGAACTATAATGTAAGAACTAGGCATGACATTGTGGGTCAGGGAACAGAGAGACCTATCAGTGATGTGTTTTTGAAGATTAGCAAGTAACCACTGAACCAATAGTTCATGACAGATTTCCTCTGTAGCAGAATTGCCATTGTTAGCAGATGACAGGAATGTTAGAACTTGGACAGACTACTAACTCCTAATGTAGCAGCATCCACCATGCATGAAGTGCCAGGATTATAATGGTATGAGTCCCGAGGGGAGTAATTAATGCCTCTGACTCTTTCCTTTAGCTGCTGGACTGTATGCATGTACCATCCTTTTACACTTCCAGCATCCTCTTGGATTCTCATGTGATTCTCTTAGTGATACCTTTTGGCTATTTGGATTCCTCTTGGTACTGGAATCCTCGCCATCCTTTTTTGACTTGGCATTTTCTTCAGTAAACTGTAGCTCACAGTGGTCTCCTGGGGGAAAAACCCCCAATATGCTTCCTGTTATATAGAGGCCAGTGTCATGATCAGTGCTGCTGCAGAAGTTAGCTAAAGCTTGTAAGCTGTTCTGCGTTCTTTGGTCTTGATCTAGTACTTCTTCTAGATGTCTTGGGACTTGACCATTCCATGCTTTTGTCTTTGGTAAAGTTTTAAAAAGTATTTTCAACCATGGTATATCATCTCACTAGTAAATAACTTATAAATAACGATGTATGGACCATGATAATTTCAACGCATAGAAACTGAAAGCACTGAGAACTTGCACCCACTGCCATGTAAGAAAATCCCATGGTTTAGATTTTATTACCTCGCTGCTTGGCCCAGTTTGTAGAAGATCATTCTTATGAAGTACTTTTTTGAATTTCTTTTTTGAATAGAACCACTCGTATACTTAATACTAACCACTTTGCCAAATGAAGACGAGAGAGCTTTCAGAGACCTATGGAGCACTTCCACAGCAAATACTATTATTAGTATTGCTTTATCCTTGGATTCATATTGTATGTAGCTTCTACTTTCCTTGTGTATTACAAGAAAGCTTTACTTACCAAATTTTCACCAAAAAAAAAAAAAGTGGCGTGATACTGTTGAAATTAATTGCTTGGGTACTGAAAGACCCATAACTAATGTTTGTCTTTTTCGGCTAGTGTGATTCAGTCGTTTGTCTCCAAGTAGCTCTATAACTTGGCTTTCATAACAAAGAAACAGAAAATGTCTAAGTGACATAAGATTTCTATCTAGGAATCAGAAAAGATTAATTGAAAATATTATTAGCACATAATGAAATCAGACAGGATTATTAGATCCTGTATTTTGAATTGTTTAGATGTCCTAATGCCATGCTGCACAGAACTGTACCAGAAGATCATTCTGAGGAAGTAATATAAACAAAAAGAAAACAGAAATGGAAATGATCATAAAAATATTTAATAAACTTATGTAATTTTATTAAAAATTCATGTGGTAAAAAATCAGAAAATGAAATTCAAATTCACAAATAAATTTGCTTTCTCCAAAATCGCAGAAAATATTAGCAAATTATTTCTTAGCTGCATTCTGAAGACAGGTTTCTAAGAAGATTATTCATTACAGCTAGTGAAAAATTAAGCTTCAATGAAATAAGAGGGAAGGTCTTCTTTTAGACTAATAAATGGTTAAATGGCATTAAAAAAGGGAATTATAGGGAAAAAAAGAAATTATAATTTTTTTTTCAGATTGTTGGTGGAGTCCAGAAGAATCTGTGCTAAGCCTGTCTGTTCAAGATGTTCATAAATGATCTGGAAAAAGAGGTGAATAGCAAGATGACAAAGTATGCTGATACTAATCTATTCAGTGAAGTGAAAATGGAAATTAACCGAGGATAGCTGCAAAAGATTTCGCAATAGAGAGGGACTATGTGATAAAGTGCCAGAAAAAATTCAGTGTTGATAGTGATGCACATTGGGAGAAAAAGCTGACTTTACATATATAATGATGGGCTGTGAATAAGTTATCTCCACTCCAGGAAGAAATCTTGGAATTATAATAGATCATTCTATGAAAAAAAGTCAGCTCAGTGCTTAGAAATAGCCAATGATTCAATAGCGCACAAAGGCGGCACATAAAATGAAAAGAATTGCTAGGAAGGGAATGGATAACAAAGCAGGCAACATCATTAAGACATTGTGCAAATCTCTGGTCTGTCTTCGTCATTAATAATTCGTACACTTCTGTGGTTCTAGTCCTGAAAACCATATAGAAGAATTAGAAAAGATAAGGAAAAAGAAGATGGGACTTGTGCAAGGTGTGTAATGACTTCTTTAAATACATGAAGAGTGACTTTCAATGCCAGTGTACTTCAACCTGGAAAACAGAACTTTGACCAGCCTGGTGCTGAAGTTTTCTATAGGTAGAGAGAGTTTATCACACAATAACCATTACGTGTTTTATTTTATACTGCTATACTGTTCCTTAGGTATCATTATTCATCACTGACAGAGTTATATGAGTGTTTGATCTGACATAGGTGCCTCTTCTCCTTTTGTAATGTCTTGTTGCCACGAAGAGAAAGACGATGAAACATTTTCTTGTGATTCCATGTTCACTTGTCAGCTAGGAGTGGATCAGAATTTTTGGACTGAAAAAAGTTATATGTCTTTCTGTCTGTCTCTATATCTGCACAATGGCTATCTTGTCCTTGACACTAAAACCTGTCTAATCAGTATCACCTGTTGTATTCTGGAAAAGGAGACTTTCTTCCTCCAAGTATGACATGATAGTAGCACATATTAGGGACTGAAAGACGATAAAATATATATATAATCTTATATTTTACTCAACCTCTGGAAGACAGTTTGAAATGTGGTGTTCATAGTATAAATCTACACTTCATTTTCTTTGCCTACCACATCACTATTTTATATAATTAGTTGCATTTTATATTATTAGTTTTATATGATTATTTTGCATTCGAGTTTTCCATTCAGTTAGAATATTCAACATAAATTAATATTGCACAACTTGAATTAGAAAGAGGACAAAGGAGATACTCATACAGCCTTATTTTTTTGTAAGCAGGCAGCAGTATACACAACGTCTGTTTTAGTGTCAGTGAAGTGTTTACTTACATGAAATGAGTAACACTGGTATATTTGTATAAATTCTTAGAGAAAAGTAAAACCACCTGTCACTAAATATTTATGACCTGAGAAAATCAATAATTTGGCTGATGAGAGGTATTTCTGCAAAGTTGTTTGCAGTACAGTCTTTCTGATTAATGCCATATATATATTCTTTTGGAAATGAACCATTTTGTAATAAGTTCTTGTTTTAGAATTAGAACATACAGACATGGAATTAATCTGATATTGTTAGTGTCTTGTACATAAACACCTTTTCCCAGGTAATGTTTGTTCCTAGCTTTAGGAATAACTGTTTAATAATCTTGCACTTATCTCCAGTGATCGGCAATACAGTGATATTCCAAATACCTCCCTGTGATATCTTCCAGGTTCAGTTCTGCCTCTACATTTCAAGTATGAACCCCAGATGGAGAAATGAAAATGGATAGTTTTAAGTAAGCATATTGGTATAAAAGGCATCTCCGAAGTATAATGGAGGGAAGATAATCAGAGATACAGGTATTGCTGGAGAGGAAAGTAAATAGAAATGACACACTAAGTCATGATGTGGATGGGTGGGAGCATTATTATATACTTCTTAAGATAAATCACAGATTTGCTAGAGGTTGACGTGGCATGCCTAAGTAGGGCAA